>NC_056737.1:1856140702-1856278202 GCF_019279795.1 Protopterus annectens
TTTGTAAATGTTGACCTGTTAGCCTCAAATGACTGATCTCAAACATTCACTGGAGTAATTCATTTGTGTGTGTGAAGCAGATGGGATGATGATCAGAATGCCCAAACCAAAGTCATGGATCTCATCTAGGAAAGACTACATAGGCTCTCCAGGTAAGGGGGAGGCAGCTAACTTAGCTGGATGAGTATAGACATATTTTGGTCTTATTCATGGATGAGCGTATGATAGGATTAGGCAAAGATCCAACAGTTTGGATAAGCAGTAAAAGTATTGTAGATATTTCTCTTTATTGTGGAGGAGAAGCATAGGCAAAGCCACTCTCATTCTTTCTCATCAGCTGCTCCATCATCCAGGTCAACAGATGATTCTGGCTCAAGCCTTCTGCACCATAGAGTTCACTGTTAATAGGCTAAAGATTAATACTAAAAGTAGTTGGAAAATAGGTCGAAGAGAGATGCAGAACATTATGGTGATAGGGCTTCCCTCTGAAGACAAAGAAAACAACCTGAGGTATGTCTCAGTGTCTGGTGCTGGGACAGTTGTATTTCGATAAGCTTCAATAAACTTACCTCAGACATTTACAATTACCAGTAAAATAGGGCCATTCTGTTTCAGATAACACAATATGCAACAGTTGACTGTTACTCTCTTAACATACAGTCTGCTATACTGTTTTCTTCCTTATAGTAATGAAGTGTGAGCTGGTATGGTGTCTTAGTACCTACCTTTCTATTCCTAAAGGGAGGTTATATACCTTTCAGCTATCCATATTTTCACAGAATATATGGATTTTTGCCTAAAAATTTTGGTCTGCTCCTCATAAACTTTTTGTTTTTTTGGCAAATTGCTGGGATTGATCTGCGGAATGAAATTAGTAAATAATGTCATACATCTGAGTTTCAGACTTCATATCCTTTGCAAAATGCATTTTTAATACTTACACTCTTATTCTAACAACTTTCTTAGTATATGAAAGAATTGATGAGACTGTACTATATTGGAATTAAATGGAAACAACTGAAATAAGACTGAAACAAAAGTCTTTATCCGTTAATTATGCAAACTCATGCTGGACAGGTGCCAGTCTCTCCATTATGGACCAAGTCCTGTGTACTTTTGAATACTTTTCAGAATGAGTTCTCCAAACACTGTAGTTCATTTAATAAGGCTTTATTAGATGTTCACAATATCCAAATACTTTCTTCGTTAACAGTGCTGATAAACAATAACAGTCTGTAGAAATGCTGGAATGCTGGTTAGTAGTAACAGTGTTGCTAAATATATCCAAAGTTTCTGCACATATATTTTGATTGTCCTGAATAATGTAAACTGAAACAGTCTTTATCTGACCTGTCTTCTGTACTCACATGAGTGTCTATATTGCAACTTCCTTTCTAAAATGCTGGATATTTAATGTGTTTTGTATCTCAGGCTGAACTGACTGGCTTCACTAACTTTATCTGCAGTATATTTTAATAATACCAAAACCTTGTATTGCTTTACATGCCTCCTTAGCCTTGGTTACCTTAGTTTTCAAGCATGGTATACATTGTTCCCTTGAGAAAGGAACATTCTGTAAAAAGAACAGTCTATAGCCTTCCCTTGGGAACTATTATCTTTCATGCTTGACCAGCAAAGTTGTTCTTCCCTTCTGCTTAACTGTCTTTACTAAAATGTATGCATAGATAAAACACAATTCTGACCCTACATTTCTAGGCCTATTTTACATTTTAGTCTGTCTAATGTCTAATAACTACTTTAAAATGGAAGTCCCTAATCTAACAGTTGCCCATGAGGTTCCTGATGAAAGTCTACAGGGACCTGCTTTTGTAATTTCCTTACATCTGTATTGCTAACTACTGTATACAGCTTTATACTACCTGACTCATAATCTGAAAATAAATTTTCTTTATTTGGTAAATAAACTTGCAATTTTTTATTTTCACCACTAGGCGTCACTTGAGCATTTATGGCCTATTTAGATTGAAGTCTCTTAACTTTATGATTTAATTATAACTAGGCAATTATTTCTCTTTATCTGGTTAATAATTTTAATTTTGACCACTAGACTTGAAGTCTGTTAACTTTATGATTTAATTTCCATAGTACATAGAATCATAGTCTTTAGAGTCTTTAAGTCTAAGTTCTGATGGATGAGTGATATATATGAAACCTGTACATTATTCTGAAAATGAGTGTCTTTTAATTCTGTGGCTTTTAAAGCTGATTAGAAAATGCCATAGACATTCTTAACCTTTCTTTGTGAATCTTTAAGTTAGACAGAGTATGATCTGTTAACCCTTTTAACCCTGCCTAATTTTCTTCCCTATTTCTGTATGCTGTAATGGTAAAATTATACTGCCTATTGTTTAGGTTTTTCACCTTATTAACTGATGCCTTAGTGTACCATGATGCCTCTCTCTTATTGTTCATAGATTTAAATCTTTAAACATTGTACTGTTTAATCCATTTTCTTTTTTATTGTATAGCCTATCAAGCGTGTTTGCTATTTTCTGAAGAGTAATTGAAATCAGCACTAAAGGGATAACTTTATAATTGGTCTTGAAGGATAATTACCATATATTATATTAACTTGTGTCTATAAATTCTCATCTAGATTTGGAAATAATGCTACTTATCTTTTTTTTTTTAAACTTATTATGTACTGTAATAGATGTATGCTTCCTAAATCTGTGTCTGAAATATTCTATGAATATTTATGAGCTATAATAGTATACTAAAACCTATGCTTTCTGTATTTCATTAGTGTCCTTTTAATTTTCTGACTAATGTACAATAATTATGTAAAGTACACTGTAATCTATAAATTAATTAACAAATTAAGTTTGTCCTATTATGTCTTGCGTATACTGAAAAATACCTGTTCTTTAGATAACATGTTAATAAGCTTGTAATAAATAATTTTGTCACTTGAATAATATGAAGGATGATTTAGTAGAAATGTATGATATCATACATCTCTTAGAAATAATTATGTCACTTTACCCTTAAAAATAACTGAATAATGTGAAGCAACTGAATATTATTCTTATATTCTTATATACAGCAAGAGGTTCTCCGGTTCGATTCTCGGCTGGGGTGCCTTCTGTGTGGAGTTTGCATGTTCTCCCTGTGTTCGCGTGGGTTTCCTCTGGGTACTCTGGTTTCCTCCCACATTCCAAAGACATGCATCTGGAGCATTTCTCCCCGGGCCTCTGCTGAAAACAGTCTCTGTGGAACCTAGTCGGACTTTCCCGGTCAACAAATGATAAATAAAAATAAAAAATAAAAATTCTGAAATTTGTCTGAAATGTACTATATTGAACATATAACTGAGTATGAATGTCATATTCTGAATCTTGACTGAAATTTGATACATATTTATACTGAACATTTAAAATAGCTGTGTACACCCCTAGTGCCTAAGGACCCAGTTGGCTGTTTTTCTACACCCCACCTGTCTTTACCTTGAACAGTCTATCTGTGCTGAAAACAAACTATCATCCTGAAAACTAAAAGAAAACCATTCCTGCACTGTCCCTCACTAAGGAAAAGGATGGCAAGGTTTTTCCACCCCACCTGCCCTTACCTCGAATGGCTCAGTCTGCGCTGAAAAGAAACTATCATCCTGAAAACTAAAAGAAAAGCATTCCTGCACTGTCCCTCACTATCCCACTCCACAAGGGGGATCCACCTTAGATCCCGGGAGCTACCGTCCCATCAGTCTGATTAGCCTGATCTGCAAGGGCATGGAATGCATTATCATGGAACTTATAAACAAAGACATTGACAACCTTCAAACACTGGACCCCACCCAGTTTGGGTTTGTGAAGGGACGATCTTGTCTCCTGAACCTGATTGACTTCTTTGACTCAGTCTCCAGAGCTGTGGACAAGGGTAAGGTGGTCCACACAGCCTATCTGCACCTTGCCAAGGCCTTTGACACCATCATCCACTGTGGAATCATAGATAAACTTACTAAGCTGGGCATAAATTCCTATGTCATTCGATGGGTTGCCAACTGGCTTACTGGCAGAACCTAGACTGTAAAAGTAGCTGACTCCAAATCCAGTTCCAGACAAGTGACAAGTTGAGTTCCTCAGGGTTCAGTCCTGGGACCACTCTTGTTTAGCATCTACTTCTCTGCAGTACAGGCAAACACTAAGAGACTCTGGCTAACAAAGTTCACAGATGACTGCAAACTGGGAGCCATTATTGAATCTCCAAATGATGTAGATATTCTACAAAAGGGCCTTACAAAAACAGGTGCTTGGTGCCAGAGCCATGGGCTCAAGCTTAATGCCAAGAAATGTATAGTTATTAACTTTGGGAAAAAAACATGTACCTATGAATTACCAAATAGATGGGTGTACACTAAACACCGAAAGTGTGATGAGAGACTTAGGGACACAGGTGGACAGTGGTCTGACCTTCGATAATCACATCACTACAACAATCAGGAAATCCTTTTATGTGGCACACCTCATCACTAAGGGCTTTTCATCCAGAAAAAGGAGGTCATTGTCCCACTGTACTCATCTCTCATTAGACCCATTATAGAGTACAATGCCCCATTTGGTCTGTACCTCACAAGACATATGCAACAGCTGGAAAGACTGCAGAAATATCTCACTAAATGAATCACAGGCCTAAAGCAGATGCCCTATACTGACCATCTAAAAAAACTCCAGCTATACTCTGTGGCATATCATCTACTCAGAGGTGACCTCTGCTTAACAGATAATGCCATGTCAAACTCTGAGCTGTTGGACATGCTCCACTTAAAGAAATTCCCCCAGAGCCACACGCTGAAAGGATCTAAACCTTGTCATCACAATGAACAAAACATGCTGGAGGGATAGGTTCCTGACTCAAAAACTCCCATACTCTGGAATAGACTGCCCATACATGTAAGGCAGAGCGCATCCTTAGCCCTCTTGAAAGGGAACCTTGACAATTGGATGGGAGATAGGAAATTCAGCCCGGGGATCATGTCAATTGCCCTGCTAGACAGGGGTCCAGGGAAGTAAATATAGTATGAAGAAATATCCAGGGAATGTTTATGGCTAGGCTTGTATAGGCCCTAGGGCCAATTGCCTAATACCAGCCTATGAACTGTCTATACCTTGAATGGCTCAATCTGTGCTGAAAAGAAACTATCACCCTGAAAACTAAAAGAAAAGCATTCCTGCATTGTCTCTCGCTAAAGAAAAGGACTGCAAGGTCTGTATCTTAAGTGTAACTGTTGTGCTAATAGATTGCTTGGCTGAACTGGGTCTTCAGCCTAGGGTCCATAGTAAAAGATAGCTTTACAGTCTTAGACTCCCTAGTCAGGCTGCTGTAATAAGTAAAACAATAAGCATTCTACAGCACATACAGCCTGTATAACATGACCCCCCTGCTTACTTCATCTCACAGTTGATAAAGAAATAACAAATATCTGTACAAAATTCAGGATAAAAGCTTGCTTACTCCCAACAGTCAGTACATTGTCTGGCTAAACTACAAACTTTATTTAATACAATATTGAGTAAAACACAGCTCACTTTCAAAAGAATTGAGTAAAATTGGATAAATTGCAGCTCACTTTAAAAAGAAATTAGTAAAGTCACTGTAAAGTTGCAGTCTTTAAGCCTGCATACTCACAGACCCTGGAAATCCTTGTAGCTTGGTATAGCTAATCAATAGCTTGATTTCCAACCACATGATGCGAGATTATTTCTAGGACTGCTTCGGCCATCATTTTCCAACCCCTAGTGCCTATGGACCCAGGCTGTTTTTCTACACAAACAGTTTGCTAGAACTGCTTTTTTTTGTGCTTTTCACTTATTATGTGGTAAAGAAACAACTAAAAAAGCTAAGCGGCATGCATAGCAATACTTTTCTAATTCCCCAAACCAGTAGAATCTTTAGAAAAATGAGAAGAATTATGTGTAAAGTTTACTAGCCAGGAGTAATTTTCTAAGCATATTTATTGACTGCATGTGGTAATTTTAACATTATAAGCTTGGCGACATAGTTTGCTGTGATATACTATTATGCTGGTTCATGAATCATGAACAGAAGTATTTTGTAGCATTTAGCAAGTAGATTTAGCTGTACTGACTTAATGCTGTAACTACTGATAGCATAAAACCACATAGGAAAAGCTGCGTATAATTTACTGAACTTGCCTGTGCTGTAAACTACTGCTCTGACTATAGTTGCAATTGAAAATAGAGAAATGCAGAAGCTGTGGTATTGCTAATATTAATGAATACCCTGCCTGAATGTATAATACTGTTTGCATGCTGTTATGTTAGCTATGTTCCATATTGAATCCATTCACTGACTCTATGTACCTTACCAGGTCTTTCCACCACACCTGTCCTTACCTTGAATGGCTCAATCTGTGCTGAAAAGAAACTATCATCCTGAAAACTAAATGAAAAGCATTCCTGCACTGTCCCTCACTAAGGAAAAGGACTGCAAGGTCCATATCTTAAGTGTAACTGTCATGCTAATAGATTGCTTAGCTGAATTGGGTCTACGGCTACCCTAGGGTCCATAGTAAAAGATAGCTTAACAGTCTTAGACTCCCTAGTCAGGCTGCTGTAATAAGTAATAAAATAGGCATTCTACAAGGCATACAGCCTGTATAACACATTCCCCCTGTTTGCTTCATCACACTGATGCTAAAGAAATAAATATCTGTACAAAATTCAGGTTAAAACTTGCTTGCTTCCAACAGTCAGTACAATTGTCTGGCTAAACTATAAACTTTATTTAATACAATATTGAGTAAAACACCACTCACTTTCAAACGAATTGAGTAAAATTGGGTAAATTGCAGTTCACTTTAAAAAGAACTGAGTAAAATCACTGTAAAGTTGTATTTTTTAAGCCTGCATACTCACAGACCCTGGAAATCATTGTAGCTTGGTATAGCCAATTAAAAGCTTGATTTCCCTCCACATGATGTGAGATTACTTCTAGGACTGCTTCGGCAACCATTTTCAAAACCCTAGTGCCTAAGGACCCAATCAGCTGTTTTTCTACATAAACGGTATGCTAGAACTGTTTTTTTGTGCTTTTCACTGATTATGTGGTAAAAAAAACAACTAAAACAGCTAAGCATAGCAATAATTTTCTAATTTTCCAAACCAGTAGAATGTGTAGAAAAATGAGTGGAATTACCTGTAAAGTTTTCTAGCCAAGAATGATTTTCTAAGCATATTTATTGACTGCATGTGATAATTTTAACATTATAAGCTTGGCGACATAGTTTGCTGTGATATCCTATTATGCTGTTTCATGAATCATGAACAGAAGTGTTTCTTAGCATTTAGCAAGTGGATTTAGCTGTACTGCCTTTATGCTATAACTACTGATAGCATAAAACCACATAGGAAAAGCTGTGTAAAATTCACTGAAATTGCCTGTGCTGTAAACTACTGCTCTGACTGATAGTTACAATTGAATATAGAGAAATGCAGAAGCTGTGGTACTGCCAATATTAATGAATGCCCTCCCTGAATGTATAATACTGTTTACATGCGGTTATATTAGCTATCTTCCATATAGAATCCATGCAATGAATCTATGTACATTACCAGGTCTTTCCACCCCACCTGTCCTTACCTGAAATGGCTTAATTTGTGCTGAAAAGAAACTATCATCCTGAAAACTAAAAGAAAGGTATTCCTGCACAGTTCCTCGCTAAGGAAAAGGTCTGCAAGGTCTATTTCATAAGTGTAACTGTTGTGCTAATAGATTGCTTGGCTGAACTGGGTCCACAGCTAGCCTAGGGTCCGTAGTAAAAGATAGCTTAACAGTCTTAGACTCCCTAGTCAGGCTGCTGTAATAAGTAATAAAATAGGCCATCTATAACGCATACAGACTGTATAACACATCCCCCCTACTTACTTCATCTCACAGTTGCTAAAAGAAATGACAAATATCGGTACAAAATTCATGTTAAAAGCTTGCTTACTCCCAACAGTCAGTAAATTGTCTGGCTAAACTACAAACTTTGTTTAATCTAATAGCTCACTTTCAAAATAATTGAGCAACATTTGGTAAATTACAGCTCACTTTAAAAAGAACTGAGTAAAATCACTGTAAAGTTGTATTCTTTAAACCTGCATACTCAGAAACCTTGGAAATCCTTGTAGCTTGACATAGCCAATCAAAAGCTTGATTTCCCACCACATGATGCAAAATTGCTTCTGGGACTACTTCGGCAGCCATTTTCAACCCCCTAGTGCTTAAGGACCCAGTCGGCTATTTTTCTACTCAAACAGTATGCTAGAACTGTTTTTGTGCTTTTCACTGATTATGTGCTAAAGAAACAACTAAAAAAGGTAAGCAGTGTGGATAGCAATAATTTTCTAATTTGCCAAACCAGTAGAATGTTTAGAAAAATGAGGGCAATTACCTGTAACGTTTGCTAGCCAGGAGTGATTTTCTAAGCATATTTATTGACAACATGTGGAAATTTTAACATTATAAGCTTGCCGACATAGTTTGCTGTGATATACTATTATGCTGGTTCATGAATAATGAACAGAAGTGTTTCCTAGCATTTAGCAAGTGGATTTAGCCATAATGCCTTAATCTGTAACTGCTGATAGCATAAAACCATATAGGAAAAGCTGTGTAAAATTCATTGAACTTGTCTGTGCTGTAAACTACTGCTCTGACTGATAGTTGCATTGAATATAGAGAAATGCAGAAGCTGTGGTACTACTAATATTAATGAATGCACTGGCTGAATGTATAATGCTGTTTGCATGCTGTTATGTTAGCTATGTTCCATATAGTACCCATGTGCTGACTATGTCCCTTAACAGATATTTTCACCCCACCTGTCCTTACCTCTAACGGCTCAATCTGTGGTTAAAAGAAACTATCATCCTGAAAACTAAAAGAAAAGCATTCCTGCACTGTCCCTCACTAAGGAAAAGGACTGCAAGGTCTGTATCTTAAGTGTAACTGTTGTGCTAATAGACTGCTTGGCTGAACTGGGTCTATGGCTAGCCTAGGGTCCACAGTAAAAGACAGCTTAACAGTCTTAGACTCCCTAGTCAGGCTGCTGCTGCAATAAGTAAAAAAATAAACATTCTACAGTGCATCTAGCCTGGATAACACATACGTTCCCGTGCTTACTTCATCTCACAGCTGCTAAAGAACTAAATATTTGTATAAAATTCAGGTTAAAAGCTTGTTTGCTCTCAACAGTCAGTAACACTGTCTGGCTAAATTACAATATCAGTACAAAATTCAGGTTAAAAGCTTGCATACTCGCAACAGTCATTAAATTGTCTGGCTAAACTACAAACTTTGTTTAATAAAATATTGAGTAAAACACAGCTCACTTTCAAAAGAATTGAGTAAAATTGTGTAAATTGCAGCTCACTTTACAAAGAACTGAGTAAAATCACTGTAAGGTTGTAATCTTTAAGCCTGCATACTCACAGACCCTGGAAATCCTTATAGCTTGGTATAGCCAATCAAAAGCTTGATTTCCCACATGATACAAGATTATATCTAGGACTACTTCGGCCACCATATTCATACTCCTAGTGCCTAAGGACCCAGTCTGTGTTTTTTCTCCACAAACGGTATGCTAGAACTGGGGGTTTTTTGTGCTTTTCACTGATTATGTGATAAAGAAACAACAAAAAAACTAAGTGGCAAGCATAGCAATAATTTTCCAATTCGCCAAACCAGTAGAATGTTTAGAAAAATTAGTGGAATTACCTGTAAAGTATGCTAGCCAGAAGTGCATTTCTAAGCATATTTATTAACTGCATGTGGTAATTTTAACATTATAAGCTTGGCGACATAGCTTGCTGTAATATACTATTATGCTGGTTCATGAATCATTAACAGAATTGTTTCCTAGCATTTAACACATGGAATTAGCTGTGCTGCCTTAGTGCTGTAACTACTCATAGCATAAAACCACATAGGAAAAGCGGTGTAAAATTTACTGAACTTACCTGTGCTGTAAACTTCTGCTCTGACTGATAGTTGCAAATGAATATAGAGAAATGCAGAAGCTGTGGCATCGCTAATATTAATGAATGTCCTGTCTGAATGTATAATACTGTTTGCATGCTGTTATGTTAGCTAAGTTCCATATAGAATCCATGCACTGACTCTATGTACCTTACCAGGTCTTTCCACCCCACCTGATCTTGCCTCAAACAGCTCAGTCTGTGCTGAAAAGAAACCATCAGCCTGAAAACTAAAAGAAAAGCATTCCTGCACTGTCCCTCGCTAAGGAAAAGGACTGCAAAGTCTATATCTTAAGTGTAACTGGCGTGCTAATAAATTGCTTGGCTGAACTTGGGTCTACAGCTAGCCTGGGGTCCATTGTTAAAGATAGCTTAACAGTCTTAGACTTCCTAGTCAGGCTGCTGTAATAAGAAATAAAATAAGCATTCTACAGCACATACAGCCTATATAATATGCCCCCCTGCTTACTTCATCTCACAGTTGCTAAAGAAATAACAAATATCTATACAAAATTCAGGTTAAAAGCTTGCATACTCCCAACAGTCGGTAAAATTGTCTGGCTAAACTACAATATCTGTACAAAATTTAGCTTAAAAGTTTGCCTACTCCAAACAGTCTGTAAATTGTCTGGTTAAACTACAAACTTTATTTAATACAATATTAAGTAAAACATAGCTCACTTTCAAAAGAACTGACTTAAATTGCAGCTCACTTCAAAAAGAACTGAGTAAAATCACTGTAAAGTTGTATTCTTTAAGCCTGCATACTGATAGACCCTGGAAATCCTTGTAGCTTGTTATAGCCAATCAAAAGCTTGATTTCCCACCACATGATGTGAGATTACGGCTAGGACTGCTTCTGCCGCCATTTGCAAACCCATAGTGCCTAAGGACCCAGTAGGTTGTTTTTCTACACAAAAGGTTTGCTAGAACTATTTTTTTTGTGCTTTTCACTGATTATGTGGTGAAGAAACAACTAAAAAGGCTAAGCTTCATCCATAGCAATAATTTTCTAATTCACCAAACCAGTAGAATGTTTAGAAAAATGAGTGGAATTACCTGTAAAGTTTGCTAGCCAGGAGTGATTTTCTAAGCATATATATTGACTGCATGTGGTAATTTTAACATTATAAGCTTGCCAACATAGTTTGCTGTGATATACTATTATGCTGGTTAATGAATCGTGAACAGAAGTGTTTCCTAGCATTTAGCAAGTGGATTTAGCTGTACTGCCTTAATGCTGTAGCTACAGATGGCATAAAACCACAAAGTAAAAGCTGTGTAACTGAACTTGCCTGTGCTGTAAACTATTGCTCTGATGCATAACTGCAATTGAATATAGAGAAATGTAGAAGCTGTGGTACTAATATTAATGAATGCCCTGCCTGAATGTATAATACTGTTTGCATGCTGTTATGTTAGCTACATTCCATATAGAATCCAATCACTGACTATGTACCTTATCAGGTCTTTCCACCCCACCTGCCGTTACCTCGAACAGCTCAGTCTGTGCTGAAAAGCAACTATCATCCTGAAAACTAAAAGAAAAGCATTACTGCACTGTCCCTCACTAAGTAAAAGGATTGCAAGGTCTATATCTTAAGTGCAACTGTCGTGCTAATAGATTGCTTGGCTGAACTGGGTCTACGGCTAGTCTAGGGTCCATAGTAAAAGATAGCTTTACCATCTTAGATTCCCTAGTCAGGCTGCTGTAATAGGTAATTAAATAAGCATTCTATAGCACATACAGCCTGTATATCATGTCCCCCCTGCTTACTTCATCTCACAACTGCTAAAGAAATAACAAATATCTGTACAAAATTCAGGTTAGAAGCTTGCTTACTCCCAACAGTCAGCAAATTGTCTGGCTAAACTACAAACTTTAATACAAAATTGAATAAAACACAGCTCGCTTTCAAAAGAATTGGCTAAAATTGGGTAAATTGCAGCTCACTTTAAAAATAACTGAGTAAAGTCACTGTAAGGTTGTATTCTTTAAGCCTGCATACTCACAGACCCTGGAAATCCTTGTAGCTTGGTATAGCCAATCCAAAGCTTGATTTCAGACTACATGATACGAGATTACTTCTAATACTGCTTCAGCCACCATTTTCAAACCCCTATTTCCCAAGGACCCAGTCGGCTTTTTGCTACATAAACGGTATGCTAGAACTGTTTTTTTTTGGTGTGTGTTTTTCACTGGTTATGTGGTAAAGAAACAACTAAAAAAAGGTAAGCATCGTGCATAGCAATCATTTTCTAATTCGTCAAATCAGTAGAATGTTTAGAAAAAAATGAATGGAATTACCTGTAAAGTTTGCTAGTCAGGAGTGATTTTCTAAGCATATTTATTGACTGCATATGGTAATTTTAACATTTTAAGCTTGGCGATATAGTTTTCTGTGATAATATTATTATGCTGGTTCATGAATCATGAACAGAAGTGTTTCCTAGCATTCAGCAAGTGGATTTAGCTGTACTGCCTTAATGCTGTAACTACTGATAGCATAAAACCACTTTGGAAAAGCTGTGTAAAATTCTCTGAACTTGCCTGTGCTGTAAACTACTGCTATGACTGATAGTTGCAATTGAATATAGAGAAATGCAGAAGCTGTGGTACTACTAATATTAATGAATGCCCTACCTGAATGTATAATACTGTTTGCATGCTGTCATGTTAGCTATGTTCCATATAGAATCCATGCACTGACTCTATGTACCTTACCAGGTATTTCCACCCCACCTGCCCTTACCTCGATCGGCTTAATCTGTGTTGAAAAGAAACTAGCATGCTGAAAACTAAAAGAAAAGCATTCCTGCACTGTCCCTCACTAAGGAAAAGCACTGCAAGGTCTATATCTTAAATGTAACTGTTGTGCTAATAGATTGCTTGGCTGAACTGGGTCTACAACTAGCCTAGGGTCCATAGTAAAAGATAGCTTAACAGTCTTATACTCCCTAGTCAGGCTGCTGTAATAAGTAATAAAATAAGCATTCTACATTGCATACAGCCTGCATAACATGTCCCCCCTGCTTACTTCATCTCACAGTTGCTAAAGAAATAGCAAATATCTGTACAAAATTCAGGTTAAAAGTTTGCTTACTCCCAACAGTCAGTAAACTGTCTAGCTAAACTACAAACTTTATTTAATCCAATATTGAGTAAAACACAGCTCACTTTCAAAAGAATTGAGTAAAATTGGATAAATTGCAACTCACTTTAAAAAGAACTGAGTAAAATCACTGTAAAGATGTATTCCTTAAGCCTGCATACTCACAGACCCTGGAAGTCCTTGTAGCTTCAGTGAGAAACTTGATTTCCCACCACATGATGCAAGATTACTTGTAGGACTCTTTCGGCCGCCATTTTCAAACCCCTAGTGCTTAAGGGCCCAGTCGGCTGCTTTTCTACACAAACGATATGATAGAACTGTTTTTTTTTGTGCTTTTCACTGATATGTGGAAAAGAAACAACTAAAAAACTGAGCGGCAAGCATAGCAATAATTTTCCAGTTCGCCAAACAAGTAGAATGTTTAGAAAAACAAGTGGAATTACCTATAAAGTTTGCTAGCCAGGAGTGATTTTTTAAGCATATTTATTGACTGCATGTGGTAATTTTAACATTATAAAGTTGGCTACATAGTTTGCTGTGTTATACTATTATGCTGGTTCATGAATCATGAACAGAATTGTTTCCTAGCATTTAGCAAGTGGAATTAGCTGTACTGCCTTAATGCTGTAACTACTGATAGCATAAAAACCACATAGGAAAAGCTGTGTAAAATTCTCTGAACTTGCCTGTGTTGTAAACTACTGCTTTGACTGATAGTTACAACTGAATATAGAGAAATGCAGAAGCTGTGGTACTACTAATGTTAATGAAGGCCCTGCCTGAATGTATAATACTGTTTGCATGCTGTTATGTTAGCTATGTTCCATATAGAGTCCATGCACTGACTCTATGTACCTTATCAGGTCTTTCCTCCCCTTCTGTCCTTACCTCGATCGGCCCAGTCTGTGCTGAAATGAAACTATCATCCTGAAAACTTAAAGAAAAGCATTCTTGCACTGTCCCTCACTAAGGAAAATGACTGCAAGGTCTATATCTTAAGTGTAACTGTTGTGCTAATAGATTGCTTGACTGAACTGGGTCTAGGGCTAGCTTAGGGTCCACAGTAAAAGACAGCTTAACATTCTTAGACTCCCTAGACAGGCTGCTGCAATAAGAAATAAAATAAGCATTCTACAGTGCATACAGCCTGTATAACATGTTTCCCTGCTTACTTCATCTCACAGTTGCTAAAGAAATAACAAATATCTGTACAAAATTCAGGTTAAAAGCTTGCTTACTCCCAACAGTCAATAGACTGTCTGGCTAAACTACAATATCTGCACAAAATTCAGGTTAAAAGCTTGCTTACTCCCAGCAGTCAGTAAATTGTCTGGCTAAACTGCAAACTTTATTTAATACAGTATTGAGTAAAACACAGCTCACTTTCAAAAAGAATTGGGTAAAATTGAGTAAATTGCAGCTCACTTTAAAAAGAACTAATTAAAATCACTGTAAAGTTGTATTCTTTAAGCCTGCATACTCACAGACCCTGGAAATCCTTGTAGCTTGGTATAACCCAGCTCTGCTCGGGCTCGCTCCATGCCCCACCCTGCCTCCAAATCCCATCCGCTCCCAGTAGTGCTAAATTTAAGCCTAATAAAGAACTCCTACCCTCCTACGACCTATCACAGATAACCCACTCCTTCATACACCCCCCCATACACCACCCCTTCCTGCCAACAACCCTTTTAATTTTCCACCCACATTCCTTACCAAGTACCACTACTATCAAGACGAGACCAATTATGTTCCTCTCAGTTATATTGCCTGGGCTATGTCTCATCATCTATGAAAACCAGCCCTATCTTGGCTTTCACCACCCCATATCTTATACCATCTCTGCTCCCACCTTGAGTGAATCAGACCAATCCCTAGCTCACTATAAACCTATCCTCTCCACTTTTAACAACCACCATCTACCTATATCACAGTCCATCTCCCCCAAAACTAGATATTATCATAAAATAATAATTAAAGCACTGAAACTAATAATCACTGTACAATTTACTCTGATGAGGGATGGGGACATCCACCCTAACCCTGGACCCACCCTTCCCACAAGCTCCCAGCCCACTACCACCTTCAACATATGGTAAAATTCAAGGTCCCCTAACTCTCTCCTGACCTGTCTCCTAAACATCAGGAGTATTAACAATAAGGTCCATAATCTTTATGCTCTTCTAGCTACCCACTCACCTGATGTGCTATGTTTTACAGAAACCTGTCTAAAACCAGGAACTAAAAATGATGAGGTTTTCCCACCAGGGTGCAACATACTTAGACTAGACCGTAACACCAGGAAAGGTGGAGGAGTAACAGTTCTGTTTAAAAACACAATATATGCCACGCTAGCCCCACAACAACCCCCCTTGTTCAATAATGCAGAAGTCATAGTTAGCAAACTACAGCTTAACAAAAGTAAATCTATATTCATTGCCTGCATTTATGTACACCCAGGCAACAATGCAAATACCCTAGAAGGCTTCCTTCAATAGCTTTCCAACACATACCCCCATGAAACTATGGTGTTAGGAGACGTTAATATTGACTGGAACAATTGTTCGTCTGAATCTCCCACCACCCATATAAACCTTCACAGTTATACCCAACTTATATCCTCACCCACCAGAATAAATAAATCCAACTACAAAGGTAGTACCCTGGACTGGATTCTTATCAACAATCACCCAGACCTGTATAACACAGGTACCATCCCAGATGGTATAAGTGACCACCTACTCACTTACATCATTAAGCATAAAGAAGATAACCACAACCAAGTTCTATATAAATCTATCAGAAACAACAAGAACTTTAACTCCACTGACTTTCAGAATGAACTCAGAGCATGCAATTGGGCCATACTTAAAGAATTTTCCACTAGATGATGCTGTAGCCTACTTTAATTCTAAATTCCTCTCCATTCTAGATTCTCATGCTCCTATCTACACCCTCACAGCTGAAACTAAGATTGCCCCGTGGCTCTCTAAAGTAACCAAAACCAAACTTATAGCAAGAAATAAAGTATGAGCCAAATGGCACACCTCCAAAGACCCACTTGCCCATATTAAATTCTGACAATACCAAGAAAGCCACACTGTTAGACAACAAAACTTCTATCAACACCTTCAGCAAAAACACCAGAACAAACCTCAAAAATTTAGGGCAGACATAAACAAACTCCTACACCCTGGCCAAACCTCCACCCCCAACCCCTCAACTTTCAACCATAAAACTCCAGAGGAAATTGCTAACAGCATTAACGATTTTTTTACCAAAACCATCCAGTCACTAGCTAGCCAATTACCCTCACCAGCTCTTTTCAAAACTCCTCCACAACCACTACCCCACTCCCTTTCATCTTCCAACCTGTATCTACATCTACAATCCAATCTCTAATTAACAAACTAAAGCCCACTACCCTGGCGGCTGATCTCCTCCCACTAGAATATTTATAAAAATGGGCAGATGCCATTGCATACCCTGTCTCAATCATAATAAACTGCACCTTGATTGAAGCCACTAGCCCCTCTCTCTGGAATGTTTCCCATGTCATTCCCCTTCATAAAGGAGGGAATTCTTTAGACCTCTCAAACTTCTGACCAATAGCCATACTATCACCATTGGCCAAAATTATGGAAAAGGGCATCCACAACCAATTAATGCACTATCTCACCCAAATTAAACTACTGGCCAACTCTCAGCATGGTTTTAGGCGACACCAAAGCACCACATCAGCCCTCCTATCCTTCCCTAACTCTATCAACATCAACCGAAACAATAACAAACTTACCTCTATTCTCTTCCTAGATCTCTCTAAGGCCTTTGATATGGTCAGTCACCAACTGCTTCTCCATACCCTGAAGAAACTGTCACTGAATAGTAACTTTATTAAATGGTTCCAATCTTACCTGTCTGATAGACAATAAGCAGTTTTATGGCAGAATACCCTATCCACACATCTACTCATTACTCTAGGAGTCCCCTAAGGCTCCATACTAGGACCACTACTCTTCTCAGTCTTTATCAATGACCTACCCACCATCACTCCCAAGGCCACCTGCATGCAATATGCGGACGACTCTACTTTAATATGTACCGCCTCCTCCTCAACTGAGCTTATGACCCTAACCCGGAATACTTTCAATGATGTAGAAAAATGGTTTGCAAACCATCAGCTTCTATTAAACCCCAACAAATCTAAACTGCTCATATTTTCCCCCACCTGCAAATCTTCCTCACCATTCTTTACTATAAGTTCCAACTATAGCACAATTATATCCCCAGATACTCACATAAAACTCCTGGGCGTCACAGTCGATAATGCCCTAAAATATGATGTCCATGTCAATAAAACCATCAAATCTGTCAACAAAAAACTGGACTCCCTATACAGGATCAAACCCTTCCTCACTCCTTTTGCAAGAACCACTATCACTTGGTCCCACCTACTTTCTACCATCCTCTATGCCTCCCCACTCTTCACTAACCTGAACCATGGTACATGAGTTTGTACACTATATAAACCAGAGTAGTAGTTTTTTGAAATTTACTTCAAGTAGTAACAATCAAGGGGTACCCTACTTAGATACATTAGTGACAGAGAGAGGGGACAACTACCATTCCAAAATTTATAGAAAAGAAACTTTCACAAATTCTTACTTAGACTACAACAGTTGTCATCCGGTCAAAACAAAAATTAACATATTCAAAGGTCAATGCATCAGAGCTATGAGAATGACCACCTCTTTAGAAGAAGTTATACATGAGATACAGTTTATTATTACTTTATTTGTAGATAGAGGATATAGTATAAGTATGATGAAAAAGATTAGTTCTGAGTTGATGAACAGGTGGGGTAACAACATATTTCCACTATTAGGAAGTAATTACAAAGAGACAATGATTATTGACACTGAGAAGCATAAAACCAAAAGTGGATTAGGTAGAGCATGTATAGTGGAGTATAGTCCACACAGTTACAAAGTGAAACACATTTTAAACAAACATTGGCACACTATGTTAACCAATAATGAGATGTTAGACATTATGGGTGGCAAACCTACATTCGTATATAAAATGGCTTTAAATCTAAAAGGAATATTGGAAATGGATAAAAGTGAAGAGAGCAAAGGAGATAGTGAAAACAGCCCAAGCACTAGGAAGTGTGGAAGTTGCAAACAGTGTTGTTTTATATTGGAAGATGCCAACATAAAACTGGCCAACTACAACAGAACAAAAATCTTTTTTAGAAAGGGGAACTGTAATAGCAAGTTCTTAGTATATTTAGCAAAATGTACCACGTATCCATCATATTACATAGGCAAGATGGAGCAAAAGTTCAGAAAAAGAATTTATGCACACAATTATTGCATTAAGAAAAGAGACGAAAAGAACGCATTAGCTAAGCATGTTATTAATAATGGAATGGAGCATTATTTTAAATTTGGCATTTTAGAAACAGTATTATCAAATCCCAGGGGTGGTAACACAAAAAGTTTATTGTTATACAGGGAAACTTATTGGCAGATTTTAACAGATGCTACCACCCCTCCTGGATTAAATGAGAGTATCTCCACGAAAAGCATACTAGAATACTCTTAATTAATTACTTTTAAATAATTAAATTTTAAAGTATATATATTCACACACAAAATATTTTATAATATTAGGTTAGAAGATGTTAAGGTTTTGAGATACAAAGCATTTTATGAATGAAATTTTGTACATATGAGGTATGAACGTATATAGCTTTAAATGTATTAAGTAAAATGTTTTGGCGCCAAATTAATAGTATTTAAATCATAGAATGTATCAGAGAGATGTTCTGATGAAGCCTACGTTGTCAGTAGGTGAAAGCGCTTAACCGTTCTTGTTTGTGCAATAAAAGTTTTATCATCTTGGAGTAAACTGTTTTTTTCGTGACAGTTTGGAATTTGCCACTGGGTTTACGCATTGGCGTTTTGCAGCAGTTTTTACATACGCCTTTCTGATTCAGTTGTTTGTGCTTGGCTGCATTTCACTTATTAGTATGGAGGAGATGCGTAACATTTCAGGAGCTGCCACACCAGAAGAGCGAGATGAGCTTTCGGAAATACGGGCTGAGGTGAAGTCCATGAGGGGTGAAATTGGCAAGCTATTGGAAGTGGTCAATTCCTTGCTACTGAAAGGAGCGAACACGAGTGATACAGTTAAGGGAGTAGAATTGGATAGGAGTAACAGCTCGTACGCCAGTAACAAAAGGAATGAAGCAGTTTTTGTGCATGATCGTAGTCCGGAGATGGTGATGTCTGAACCAATTGCATCGCATTCGGACATTTTAATTACATCATTACCGGGAATCCCTAACGGTCAAAAGCCGGCGTCTAGGGAGACGCAGGGGATTGATTTACCAGCAGTTGCTTCTATGGACAAAGTAAGCAGCAGATTGGCGCCAACAGATTACACATTTGATTTTTCCTTTGCCAATACAGTCGATGAAGTTAGGAGAACTGGTACCAGACCCAAATTGGGGAAAGGTATGAAAACATATGCGACTGCTATTGGGGACTCTCGTGATGTCAAAGGTACTGTTAAAGAAAGCACTCATGTTAGAAATATGTATAATACTACTAGTAAAAATCAAGAGTGCTTACTTAAAGACTTCCTAGAATATGACTGTGCATTTGAAGCTAATCAAAATAAAGGGAATGTGAATGCCAATTTTAAGCACAATGGCACTTTAAAAGATATAATATACGAATTTGGTAGGAAATTGAATGTTATTAATTCGATTAAATTAGATAATGCCTATTTATCTCACTGTATGAGTTTGGGAATAGTACCTATGGGTCTTCGTTTTTTTAAGGTACCCATGGGAATAGACTTAACTAATGAAACAGTAAATGAATTTAACAAACTCTTTGACAATTTTGGTATTGAATACATGAAAAAACTTATGGAACATAATGATGCCAAACTTTGTGTGCTACTTAATGAGGTTGATCGGATGAATGAAAGTATATTATCAGATTTAATGTTTATGGATTGGGAGAAGTTGTACCACAAGCAATTTGAAAATGCTGAGAATAAAACTAAGACAGCTTATAGTAGGAAAAACAAAAAACTAAGTAGGGACAAGGAACAGTATGAGAAAGGGATGGCATATACATGGAAACAAACTATTCAGAATGTACATGACAGACAGGTGTATAATGTTGAAAATGAAAATTTTCAGGAGGGAAACAACAGAGAGGGTTATATAAGATGGACCAAGAACAATTCTTGGAGGAAGAAAGGACACAGATATCACCAGGACTGGTAGGGGGTTTGGATGAAGTTAAGGATACAGTCTGTGTAGATGTTGTAAACACACATAAGAACGTTATTAGTAAATATAATAACTTTCAGATTTTTAACTACACTAACATAATACTAACTCCAGCTCATTTTAGTCTACTTTCCAAAGGGATGAAATTCATCCCGACACCTCCCTTCAGAGTGGTCGATACTATATGTGAAGTAAAAAAGTACATAAGAAAGCTAAATTTAGCTGTCATGTTTAAAGACAAAAAGGACATCAGAGATAGCAACAATATTATTAAGAAAAAAAGCAGTTTTATGCCTATTATGAATCCAGATATCCAGAGATACGAGAAACTGGTTACCCATGATATTTACAAGATTAATAGGAGGTCGACCACAGTCATGAACAATTTATCAGATGATGAGTTGAAACTACTTAAGGATTTGAAAAAGAACAACAATGTCAGAATTATGAAGCCTGACAAAGGAGGGGGAACAGTGGTATATGATCAAATGAAATATAATAGCAAAATTAATGAGATGATACACGATACTCTGAATTATGAGACTATATCAGTAAATGAATTAAATATGGCATATAGGAAGATAGACCACAATATTGAAGAATTCTTATTGGACAATAGAATTAGTGAGGAAACACACAAGTACCTTAAGGTTGAATATCCTACACTGGCCATAATGGTAGGAATACCTAAAGTCCATAAGAATACACGGGACCCACCTTTTAGGCCTATAATATCTGGCAGCAAATCAAAAACTTTTCCTATGGGTGTATTAATTGATACCCTATTAAAACATGTGCATACTAAGGTGGAACACATGGTAAAGGATTCATGGGAATTCTTAAAAAGGTTTCCTGTTACTTTAAAATCTCAACAGCTGATATTTGCATCTATAGATGTGATAGATTTGTTCATGTGCATCCCTAAAGAAGAAGGTATGGAGGCATTTTATAACAGCATGTACAAACATAGTAATTTGACAAGAGAGAAAGCCCATCTAGTTTATGACCTTATGTCCATAGTATTAGAAAACAACTATATATACTATGAAGGAGAGATATTTAAACAGATTAGAGGGGTAGCTATGGGGGCAGCGTGTGCCCCCATATACGCTAATATGGTTATGCTAGATTGGGAGGAGAAGTTTATACTTAACAGTGAATTTATGAGACATATAAAGTACTACTCACGCTTCCTGGACGACATATATATTATATGGGAAGGAAGTCAGGAAGAGTTCAATGAGTTTGTACACTATATAAACCAGAGTAGTAGTTTTTTGAAATTTACTTCAAGTAGTAACAATCAAGGGGTACCCTACTTAGATACATTAGTGACAAAGAGAGGGGACAACTACCATTCCAAAATTTATAGAAAAGAAACTTTCACAAATTCTTACTTAGACTACGACAGTTGTCATCCGGTCAAAACAAAAATTAACATATTCAAAGGTCAATGCATCAGAGCTATGAGAATGACCACCTCTTTAGAAGAAGTTATACATGAGATACAGTTTATTATTACTTTATTTGTAGATAGAGGATATAGTATAAGTATGATGAAAAAGATTAGTTCTGAGTTGATGAACAGGTGGGGTAACAACATATTTCCACTATTAGGAAGTAATTACAAAGAGACAATGATTATTGACACTGAGAAGCATAAAACCAAAAGTGGATTAGGTAGAGCATGTATAGTGGAGTATAGTCCACACAGTTACAAAGTGAAACACATTTTAAACAAACATTGGCACACTATGTTAACCAATAATGAGATGTTAGACATTATGGGTGGCAAACCTACATTCGTATATAAAATGGCTTTAAATCTAAAAGAAATATTGGAAATGGATAAAAGTGAAGAGAGCAAAGGAGATAGTGAAAACAGCCCAAGCACTAGGAAGTGTGGAAGTTGCAAACAGTGTTGTTTTATATTGGAAGATGCTAACATAAAACTGGCCAACTACAACAGAACAAAAATCTTTTTTAGAAAGGGGAACTGTAATAGCAAGTTCTTAGTATATTTAGCAAAATGTACCAAGTGTCCGTCATATTACATAGGCAAGACAGAGCAAAAGTTCAGAAAAAGAATTTATGCACACAATTATTGCATTAAGAAAAGAGACAAAAAGAACGCATTAGCTAAGCATGTTATTAATAATGGAATGGAGCATTATTTTAAATTTGGCATTTTAGAAACAGTATTATCAAATCCTAGGGGTGGTAACACAAAAAATTTATTGTTATACAGGGAAACTTATTGGCAGATTTTAACAGATGCTACCACCCCTCCTGGATTAAATGAGAGTATCTCCACGAAAAGCATACTAGAATACTCTTAATTAATTACTTTTAAATAATTAAATTTTAAAGTATATATATTCACACACAAAATATTTTATAATATTAGGTTAGAAGATGTTAAGGTTTTGAGATACAAAGCATTTTATGAATGAAATTTTGTATATATGAGGTATGAACGTATATAGCTTTAAATGTATTAAGGAAAATGTTTTGGCGCCAAATTAATAGTATTTAAATCATAGAATGTATCAGAGAGATGTTCTGATGAAGCCTACGTTGTCAGTAGGTGAAAGCGCTTAACCGTTCTTGTTTGTGCAATAAAAGTTTTATCATCTTGGAGTAAACTGATTTTTTCGTGACAGTTTGGAATTTGCCACTGGGTTTACGCATTGGCGTTTTGCAGCAGTTTTTACATACGCCTTTCTGATTCAATCTATAATTAACAAACTAAAGCCCACTACCCTGGCGGCTGATCTCCTCCCACTAGAATATTTATAAAAATGGGCAGATGCCATTGCATACCCTGTCTCAATCATAATAAACTGCACCTTGATTGAAGCCACTAGCCCCTCTCTCTGGAATGTTTCCCATGTCATTCCCCTTCATAAAGGAGGGAATTCTTTAGACCTCTCAAACTTCTGACCAATAGCCATACTATCACCATTGGCCAAAATTATGGAAAAGGGCATCCACAACCAATTAATGCACTATCTCACCCAAATTAAACTACTGGCCAACTCTCAGCATGGTTTTAGGCGACACCAAAGCACCACATCAGCCCTCCTATCCTTCCCTAACTCTATCAACATCAACCGAAACAATAACAAACTTACCTCTATTCTCTTCCTAGATCTCTCTAAGGCCTTTGATATTGTCAGTCACCAACTGCTTCTCCATACCCTGAAGAAACTGTCACTGAATAGTAACTTTATTAAATGGTTCCAATCTTACCTGTCTGATAGACAATAAGCAGTTTTATGGCAGAATACCCTATCCACACATCTACTCATTACTCTAGGAGTCCCCCAAGGCTCCATACTAGGACCACTACTCTTCTCAGGCTTTATCAATGACCTACCCACCATCACTCCCAAGGCCACCTGCATGCAATATGCGGACGACTCTACTTTAATATGTACTGCCTCCTCCTCAACTGAGCTTATGACCCTAACCCGGAATACTTTCAATGATGTAGAAAAATGGTTTGCAAACCGTCAGCTTCTATTAAACCCCAACAAATCTAAACTGCTCATCTTTTCCCCCACCTGCAAATCTTCCTCACCATTCTTTACTATAAGTTCCAACAATAGCACAATTATATCCCCAGATACTCACACAAAACTCCTGGGCGTCACATTCGATAATGCCCTAAAATATGATGTCCATGTCAATAAAACCATCAAATCTGTCAACAAAAAACTGGACTCCCTATACAGGATCAAACCCTTCCTCACTCCTTTTGCAAGAACCACTATCACTTGGTCCCACCTACTTTCTACCCTCCTCTATGCCTCCCCACTCTTCACTAACCTGAACCAAGCTACCCTTACCAAACTTGCTAGTTGTTACAACCATATTGCTAGATTTGCTACAGGTGCTACCTCTAGGATGCTCCATTGTATCAACCCAACTCAACTAGGATGGCTGGAGTGGCTCAACTATATCAATCCGGAAAAACACCAGCACTAAATAAGATCATCAAACCATACAGCAACCTGAGGTCACTTTGCTCTACTGACAACCTGCTGGTACAAACAACTAAGAGCATAAATGTGGCTGGGGACTCTCTACTCACCAACTCAGAAGGCAAAACTTGTAATATGCTACCTGCTGAACTTACTCACCAATCCTCCTTAACCCAGTTCAAAAAAAGCCTCAAACTACACTTCCAACACCATTGGTAATGTCCCTGCTTAAACCCCGTCTAATCACCACCCGCTGTTCCTGCAAACTATCCCTAAGCATTTCAATCATATACTCTAATAAGTGTATGAATTCTTAATGGGACTTAGCCAATAAAAGTGTGTATTATTGTCTGAAACTAAAGCCACATGATTTTGATGTTGTCTACTATGTTTTATCTAAGTTTGTAACCCTATTGAAAACTGCATATTATACTTATCTCCAAATGTTTCTATTATTCCTAATGTAATGTTTCTGGAACTTTTCTCCCTGGGCCTCCACTGAAAATGGACATATATCCAGTCAGACTTTCCCAGTAAACAAATGTAAAATAAATAAATAAATAATAAATATATTCTAGAAACTAACTAAACTAATACTAAGGAATATCTTTTGCCAGTGTTACCTAAACACAGATAAAAGCATAACTGAAAATCAATAACTGCTATATTCTGAAAACCAAACTATTAGTACCTTTTCAACTGAAAACTAGTACTGTTGTACAGTCTGAAAACATAAGAACATTTTGACAGTGTTACCTGAACACAGATAAAAGCATAAACTGAAACTAGTACTGTTATATAACTGTAAACATACATATTCACTTTAACTCACACATTTTAACTTTAAAAAACATTGAAGAAATAAGTAAAACACATAGGGCCGGATTCACAATGGCTTGCACGGAGTCTACAAGTAGAGTAAGACTCCATGCAGCCATCATGTCTGACGAGCGATGCAGGGGCATGTAAGAGATCTCCTAAAACATCTCCTACACGGACAGGGCTGGGATATGCAAATTACCTCACTTGCAGCCAAAAGGCATGCAAATGAGGTAAATTTGCGATCCAGGAAGCACAAACCTGTCTGAGTAGGAGACGTGTTAGCTGCAGAAATGTACTCAGTTGACAACTGAGTACCGTTCTGTAAATAGCACAATGGAGCCTTGTCAGCTCCAAATAAAGGTTGCATATGGATGAGGAAGCATGCCAATGGCCAAATATACGGCCATTGGAAAGTTTCCCAGATGCAAATTTAAAATAAAAAGAATTATTTTTCCCGGCGATTTCGGATATTTAAGCGTAGCGCAGCACCGCGCAAACGGGGTGCGCTATAAAAATCATAAACAATAAAAGCCACAAACGTGGAATTTATGAAAATTGTTAAGTGACAATGTAAGGGAATAGCAGGCTGAAGACAACATGGCTACCGAGTAGGGGTTGCTAAGGGAAGAAGCCCAGTCTAAGACATATAACCAAGCATTAGTAGGCAATCCTATGTAAATGAGTGTTAGGATAGTGAATCACACTTTTACGTAGCAAATGAGCACAGTTGGTGGAGTGTAGGAGTAGGATATGGGGAGGAACAGAGTAGGAGATAGGTGACATCACAAGGTGGGTATGTATGAAAGTAGTGAAGCTCATTGGAGCACAGTGGCATGTGTTAGCTGCCAGTTAGACATCATGGAAAGATGTGTGTCAACAGGTAGGTCAGGGAAAGCCAAGAAATGGAAGGTTTATACTGTGGATAACACCAAAGTTTCTTGCTGAGCGGGTATGCGTGTGTGTGCGCGCCTGTAAACTCGAGTAAGACAGAGTGCGCGCGTGGAAGCGTGAGTGTGCGCATTTAAGCTGGAGTAAGCATGTATAAGGCTGTTGGAAGACCTGTAAGAGTGTTTGCTCTGGTGTGTGCGCGTTTTAACCTGAATAAGCAAGTTTTAGTCCGTCTAAGCATGCGTGCGTGTGAGCTGCTGTGAGCATGTTTCCGCTTGTATGCGCATTGCTCCCCCGAGGAAACAGAAAGGAAAAAGGAAGCACAACAAATAGTAGGAAGCTACCAGGGAATACTAGTTGAGCTAGCAGGTGCAAACAATCAGAATCAGGCAATTACACAGGCAGAACACTAGCCCAGCCCAGCACTTAAAACTCTGCAAACAACAGTGCCGTTTGTTTCTCTCAAGAGACACTGCAACACTGGAGTAAGCTACTAGAAGTGAAAACTGAAAAAGCTACACTCAGACAAAAATGCTAGGGGCTGCCATTGCTGTCATAAGACGACATATGCAACATGCTGAGGGTGGTGACATTGCAAATGCTGCCGGACAACCCACAGTGAGGAGATGGAGAAGAGTGTACAGGCCCAGGGTCACCTACCAGGGGTTACATGAGCTGGAGATAGTGGAGCGCTATAGAGTGGACAAAGACCTCCTGCAGCAAATTGTTGAGCTGTGCAGGCCATGCCTCACATACAGAACCGACAGAGGGGAACTCATCCCAGTGGAAACCAAGGTATGTGTTGGCCTAATCTGAGGGTAATCTGTGGGTAATGCTACTCAATGCTAGAAGTCTAAACCTCAAAATGCACTCACTCGAGGCACTCCTTAAAATGGAGAACATTGACATCTGTGCAGTGACAGAGACCTGGTTCAAAGCTCCAGAGAGCACCCCTGCATTACCAGGCTTCAATTCATACCACACCTTTCGGCCACCTAACCCAGAAAGAAGCACTAAAGGCAGAGGTGTGTCCATATTCATTAAGGATATCCACACCTCCAGGCTAGTTGCACAGCATAATGCATCCGAGATTATCCAAGTGCAACTAACTCTGGGCAAGACCGCAATCCAAATTGTAGCTTGCTACAGACCCCCCACCATGCCCCAGGATTCACACTCCTCATTTCTTGATACACTGGAAAGTATTAGGGTACAACCCAACACCCTAATAATGGGCAATTTCAACTACCCCACCACACCCTAATAATGGGCAATTTCAACTACCCCACCATTAACTGGGAAAACTACTCATGTACCAACTCTTTTGCTCAACGTTTTCTAGAATTCATAAATTCCAATGCCTTGGATCAACCTATTCACACCCCCACCAGTGGCAGCAATATCCTAGACCTGGTCATCACCAACATGGGAAACCGGTGTTCCACACCAGAGGTCAATTCCTCATTGGTCAGATCCGACCACAAGCTAATCAGCCTAGACATCCACATCCCACCCCCAGCCCCAATTAGGGAAACCATCGTAAAAAACTTCTCAAAAGCCAACTTCACACTTCTTAAGACAGAAGTGGCAAACTTCATGACACCCATGCAGATGGACGATAGAGGTATGACTGCTGAATCCTACACAAATGCACTTTATAAGCACTTACACGAGTGCATGGATCATGCTATCCCTAATAGAACCAAGATGTTATCTTCCAAAAAAGGAAGCCAATCTGGTGGTCCTCTGCCATAAACAAACTCTACAACAGAAGAAAGAAACTGTTGCAAAAAAGAGTAAAATCCCATGACTGGAGGAACTCCCTGGTCAACCTCAGTAAGAAGTTGAGATCCCTCATAAAATCCTCCAAAGCTAGTTACGAAAACAAAATTGCCACTGACTCTAAAGACAACCACAAAGCATTCTATAGCTATGTAAAGAATCTAAATGTGAACACTCAGATCTGCTCTGAGTTACAGCATAATGGCACTAAATATACAGAACCAACTGATATTGCCAACATCCTAGCAGATAGGTTCAGTGCTAACTTTACCCCCCTCTCACCCCCTAGAGGGCCCATCTCTATACCGGAAGAATGCAAAGTTCCTATAATCACGGCTGCACAGGTAAAAAACACACTCTCCAAAGCCAAGAACACAGCATCCATGGGACCTGACAATATCCCAGGCTGCGTTCTACATGAACTACAGAATGAACTGGCACCCTACCCAAGTACCATGTTCAATAATAGCCTCACCTCAGGCTTTGTACCCACTGAGTGGTGCACCACTACAGTTATCCCACTCCACAAAGGGGGAGCCACGACGGACCCTGGGAACTACTGCCCCATTAGCCTGACGAGCCTGGTCTGCAAGGCCATGGAACGTATCATCATGGAACTCATAAACAAAGACATTGGTAATCTCCAAACTCTGGACCCTACTCAGTTTGGATTTGTAAAAGGCAGATCATGTCTCCTAAACCTGATTGACTTCTTTGAAGCAGTCACCAAAGCCATAGATGATGGTAAAATGGTTCACACAGCTTATCTAGATCTCGCCAAGGCTTTCGACACCATCCCCCACTCTGGAATTATAGATAAGCTCACTAAACTAGGTATAAATCCCTATGTCATAAGATGGGTTGCCAACTGGCTCACGGACAGAACCCAGACTGTGAAAGTAGCGGATTCCAAATCCGACATCAGACCAGTGACAAGTGGAGTACCACATGGTTCAGTCCTGGGTCCTCTCCTGTTTGGTATCTACTTCTCTGAAGTGCAGGCCAACACAGAAAGTCTTTGGCTAACAAAGTTTGCAGATGATTGCAAACTAGGAGCCATAATCGAAACTCCTAACGATGTGGGCAAACTACAAAAGGGCCTCACTGAGACAGATTCCTGGTGTCAAAGCCATGGCCTGAAGCTCAATGCCAAAAAGTGTATTGTCATCCCCTTTGGTAAAAACTCTGTACCCATGAACTACCACATAGCTGGTAGTCTACTTAATGCTGAAAATGGGATAAGAGACCTTGGGACACAGGTGGACAGTAGTCTCTCCTTTGATAATCACATCGCCACCGTGGTCAGGAAATTCTTCTATGTGGCTCATCTCATCACAAAAGGATTCTCATCCAGAAAAAAAGAGGTCATTGTTCCCCTCTACTCATCACTCATTAGACCCATTATAGAGTACAACGCCCCTTTTGGTATGTACCTCACAAGACCTCTACAACAACTGGAAAGACCACAGAAATACCTCACAAAGAGGATTACTGGCCTCAAACAGATGCCCTATGCAGACCGTCTCAAAAAACTACAGCTTTACTCCATCGCATATCGCCTACTCAGGGGCGATCACTGTCTAACATACAAAGCTATGTCAAACCCAGAGCTGCTGGACATGCCCAATCCCTCCGAGCTACACGCTCTAGGGACCTTAACCTTGTCACCACAATAAACAGAACATGCTGGAGGGATAGATTCCTGTCCCAGAGACTTCCCATACTCTGGAACAGACTACCTATCTATGTCAAACAGAGCTCCTCATTAGCACTTTTCAAGAAAAGTCTTGATGATTGGATGGGAAATGGGAAATTCACCCCAGGGATCACTTCTGTGGCTCTGCTCGACAGGGGCATAGGAAAATAATTTTCTTGGGTGGCGAAAGCCAGGGTACATTTTTTGGCTAGGCTTGCATGGGCCCTAGGGCCGATAGCCTAGTACCTACCTATGAACCTATGTACCTAAGAATACTAGCAACAGGGACCTTTCAGAGACCAACGGGCGATATGATGGGGCTATCACAGGCATCAGCATCCAGGGTACTGCACCAGTTCCTGGATGCCATGTCAGCACATGTCGGTGATCATGTATATTTCCCCAATTCCCGTGAGGTATTGGCCAGCAATATGCGTCTCTTCCAGCAAATAGCAGAATACTCTGAGGTAGTGGGTGCAATAGACTGCACGCATATACGCATGAAAGCACCAGCCGGTGAGCGGGGTAGGGCCTACATTAACCGCAAGGGCTTCCCCTCCATCAACTGCCAAGTCGTGTGTGATGCCCAGGGCATAATAATGAATGTGTGTGCTGGCTGCCCTGTAAGCTACCATGATTCCCATATTTGGCATCTGACGCAGCTGTACCAGACATTTGCCAATGGGGACATCCCACATGGTCACTTAGTGGGGGATGCTGGCTATGCACTGGAGCCGTGGCTGATGACACCCATCAGAAACGCACACACACCTGAATAGTAATGCCATAATGAGGCACACGCACAAACACAAAATGTAATTGAGCATGTGTTTGGGTTGCTCAAGTCACGGTTCCGGTGCCTGGACACATCTGGTGGAGCCTTGCAATACTCACCAACTACATGTACCCAAATTGTCATGGTATGTGCTATGCTACAAAATATGATTCTGCGAAAACAGCTGCAGCAGGACCAGCATAGGCCTGGGCCAAACAGCCCCCCACCAGTGCCAAGGCCATCACAGACATAGCGTGACTCAGAGGAGGAACAACCTGAGCTTGCCCCAGTAGGCACAAGGAGGCGTGCCCAGTATGCCTTGGCCTTGGCAAAGAGGCAACGCATAGCACATACACTGGCTCAGTATGAACCCTGGAAATGATACCTCTCTCTGACTTGCACATATAGTAAAAGGGATGCCTAATTTGACACTACCTGTTTCCAAACATGTATAGGGAGTGCAGTATGTGCATCTGACATAGGCAGCCCTACAGCACCACCTGAGGCATGATTGCCATGTGTTAAGCAGTGTAAGGTAGTGCTAAACAGCATTTACCACCATGTGGTATATGCAAACTTGATGACCTTGAGTATCATCCTACCCTCACCAAACATGAGGCCACACTATGAAGACAAGATGATCAATTACAACAATTGGCTTAAGTATTGGTGTCAGTGAAAGGGGATACAATGCCTGTCAGCCTGAGATGACATGCTCGACAAGACATGATGCTTCACTAGGGATGGATTTCACCTATCACCTGTGGCCTTTTGGATATTGCCAAAGGCTCTTGTCACCCCCATAGGGCCTTTTTTAGGTAAGGCTCAAAACACAAACCCACCTCCATAGGTATCACAAGGGATAAGAAATCATAAGTAATGCTACTCAATGCCAGAAGTCTAAACTGCAAGATGCATGCACTCCAAACTCTCCTCAGCATGAAGAATGTTGATATCTGTGCAGTAACAGAAACCTGGTTCAAGGCTCCCAAGAGCACCATAGCATTAACAGGTTACACCTCATACCATGCTTTACAGCTGCAAAACATGGAACAAACAACAAAAGGAGGGTGAGTATCAATATTTTTCAAAGATACCCACACCCCCAGGTTGGTGGCACAGCATGAAGCATCGGAGACTATCCATGTGCAACTAACAGTGGCTAAAACCGCCTTCCAGTTCATAGCCTGCTACAGACCACCCTCCTAAACCCAGGAACCACACTTGGCTGACTGAAGAACACATGAAAATATGAAGGTCTCCCCAAACACCATTATATTGGGCGACTTCAACTACCCAAACATAGACTGAGAGCAATACCCTAGCCCCAACACCCTAGCCCAAAGGTTCCCAGAATTTATAAACCAAAATGCTATGGAACAACTTGCTACCACTCCCACAACAGGGGAAAACATACTGGACCTGATCATCACCAACATGGGGACTCTATGCCCAAGACCAGAAGTGTATCCCTCACTGGTAAGATCAGACCAGAGAGTAATCTCACTGGATATTCACATCCCGATCCCAGCCCATGGCCAGAAAAACACAGTGAAAATTATTCACTAAAGCAAATGTCACACTCCTCAAAACTGAGGTGGAATCCTTCACAGCCCCTGTGCCTGTGGAAAATATGGCCCAGACCTCATAACCCTTTATAAACACATTCTATGAACACCTTCAGGAATGCATGGATCATGCAATCCCAAATAAAACCAAGACCCAATCCTCCAAAGCCAGGCATCCTGTCCGGTGGACCCCAGCCATAAACAAACCATACAATACAAGGAGGAAGCTACTATATGATAGATCAAAATCCCAAAAAGGGAAGGCATCTCTGATCAGTATTATTGAAAAACTATGGCCACACATAAGATAGTCTAAGGCCATCTTTGAGATAAAAATTGTACAGGACACCAAGGATAATCACAAGGCATTCTTTACTTATGGTAGGAACCTGTGTGGGAATCCCCAGATATGCTCAGAAGTAGTCCAAAATGACAAACAATACACCAAACCCACAGACATTGCCAACATCTGAGCTGACAGGTTCAGTGCAAACTTCTCCCCCCCTCCCCACCAAAAGGGCAAATATCTATCCCAGCAGAGTGCTGGCCCTCTGACATTGCAGATTCTCAGGTAACAGCTAGCTTCTCCAAAGCAAAACACACAGCATCAATGGGACCAGACGGTGTCCTGGGCTGTGTCCAACATGAACCCCAAGAAGAACTGAACACAAACATAAAACCACTGTTCAATCTCAGCCTTACCACAGGATATGTACCCAAAGAGCAGTGTACAGCAACAGTGGTCCTTCTCCACAAAGGTGGTGCCTCAATGGATACTGCAAACTATTGCCTCAGAAGCCTGACTAGCTTGGTCTGCAAAGCTATGGAAAGGATCATCATGGACCTCAGAAATAAACATATTAGGGACCTACAGACACTGGATCCTACCCAGTTTGGCTTTGTTAAGGGCAGATCCTGCCTCTTAAACCTGGTTGAGTCATTTGAAACAGTCACCAAGGCCATTGACAAGGGGAAGGTGATCCACACAGCCTACCTGGACCTCGCAAATGCCTTCCATACAGTACCCCACTTGGTCATCATAGATAAGATCACTAGCTTCAATATAAACCCCTATGTTACTAGATGCGTTGCAAACTGGCTCAAGGACAGAACCCACATGGTCAGAAATGCTGGAGCCATGTCAAACCCCAAACCAGCTACAAGTGGCATCCCACAAGGCTCAGTCCTGGGACCTCCCTTGTTTGGTATATATTTCTCAGAGGTACAGGCCAACACAGAAGGACTGTTGGTGAACAAGTTTGCAGATGACTGCAAACTGGGCGCCATAATCGACCATCCAGCTGACACAAGCATCCTACAAAAGGGCCTCATAGAAAGAGACAACCGGTGCCAGAGCCATGTCCTCAAGCTAAACACAAAACCGTGTATAGTCCTCCCCTTTGTCAAAAACTAAGTGCCCACAAATTACCACATAGATGGTAACCCATTAAGTATGGAAGAAGTGATAAGGGACCTGGGGACCCAAGCTGATAGCAATTTCTCATTCGATAACCACGTGGCCAAAGTGTTTAGAAAAACATTTCATATAGCCCACCTAATCATGAAGGTATTCAAATCTACATCAGGGGAGGTCATCGTGCCTCTTAACTCATCCCTCATCAGGCCCATAATGGAGTACAATGCCCCTTGTGGGATGTACCTTATCAGACACCTGCAGCAGCTGGAAAGACCACAAAAGTACCTCACCAGGAGGATCAAAGGGCTCAAACACATGCCATTCGCTGCCTGGTTAAAGAAACTGCAGCTCCACTCAGTGGCATACCGCTTGCCCAGAGGCAGTCTGTGTCTGATGCATGAAGCCATGTCCAACCTGGAATCAATGGACATGCTGCACCTTGGAAAATCAGAATCCCATCAAGCTACATGCTCAAGAGACCTGCACCTCAGGACTGAAATAAATAGGACATGCTGGAGTGACGGATTCATAACCCAGAGGCTCCTCCCACTCTTGAGTAAACCCCCACTCCAGGTTAGCCAGAGTCCCTCATTGACTCTCTTCAAGAGGAATCTTTATGAGTGGATGGGAGATTGTAGGTTTACCCTGGGTATCAATTCTATGTCACTGTTAGACAGAGGAACAGTATACTAACCTTGAAAAATGTCATGGCAAACTCCACTTAAAATGTGTGTTGAAAACCAAACACACTCTGGCTAGGATTATAAATGCCCTAGGGCAGATAGCCTAGTATGAACCTATGAACAGAATCACACACACCAACTAGCACAACTGTGGTCAATGTGGAGTAATATTTGGCAATGTCCACCCAAGTTGGTGAATACACAGCAATGTCGGACAAGCCTGGTTTAAGTAGGCCATAGCTGAACTAAATGCAACATGCGCATAGTTGCCCAACTGGCCCTTAACCAGTCTGGTCTGCTCAGTATGAACATTTAAAGCAGTGATGGGACTTAAATGCATGATACTGTGCACCATAGTGAAAGTACTGAACCACTACACCATGACAGTATTGAAGTGTTCAGCCAGTATGAGAGAATGTTGCCAAGACTTTGCAAACTATCACATGGAAACCCTGCAGGCACAGCATAATCCCTGTTGAGTTATGACACAAAATAGTCAGGCAGTAAGAACACAACATGACTTCCAACACACACAGTATAAATGTCAATATTGGTCATGTTCACACACAACCAGAAATGTAGGGGACTCCAGATCACATCATATGGAAAGGTCACACTGGGCATGCTCACACACTTGGAAAAATGAGACCTATGTCAGGCAACAAACCATGGAAAGCCTGAACCGGGCATGCTCACACACTTAGGCCATGTCTGAGTATAGCAGTCAGTCACACATATCTGGCAGTTGTATGTGTTAAGCCAGGAACCTCCCACGATCCAGCAATCCACCCTGTGCACACAGTTAAATGACAACAGACACATATATTAATATACTGGAACCCTGTCATGATCAAACATGTTACGCAGATACACAAGTTGTTCATAGAAACTGGGAAAGCTACGGCAATAAAGACCTGAAAACAGTAGCAGCAACAAATATTGTGCATCCCAAACATAAACATAGGTGCAGAGGTCAGTACTAGGCTGTCTGCCCTAGGGAATTCATAAGCCTAGGCAGAGTGTATTTGGTGTCCACCTCCCCAGTAGAGTAGCCTACTGTGCCTTGTAAAGTAGGTCACAGAAGGCACCCTTTAAGGCTAGTTTGCTGTGCTTCTGTCAAGCAGGGACACAGTGGAGATCCCAGGGGTGAATTTGCAATTTCCCATCCATGTGGCTGTATTTCACTGGAAGAGGGTTGGCGAGGGGCTATGTCTAACTTTAATTGGGATTCAATTCCAGAGTGAGGGGAGCCTCTGGGTAATGAATCTGTCCCTGCAGCATGTCCTATTTATTTTTGTGCTGTGGTTTAAGTCCCTGGAGTGTGTAGCTCTAAGGGTCTTGGATGCTATGAGGTGGAGCATGTCCATTACTTCTGGGTTTGAAATGGCTGCATACGTCAGGCATAGATCACCTCTGAATAGGCATTAAGCAACTGAGTAGAGCTGGAGATCCTTTAGTTGAGCTGCACAGGACATCTGTGTGTAGCCTATGATCCTCTTGGGGAGGTACTGTTGTGTTCACTGTAGTTGCTGCGGGTGTTGGGTAAGGTACACCCCAAAAGGGGCATTGTAGTCAAACATGGGCCTGATGAGTGACTAGTAGAGGGCCACAATGACCTCCCATGATCTACATGCAAACACCCATGTGATAAGGAGGGCTATATAAAGGTCTTTGCAATGACTCTGTCAATGTGATTAGCAAAGAAGAGGTTATTATCTATGCGGGTCTGTGGGATATTGCTCTGTTATGTAGTAGCTTCCTCCTTCTGTTGTACAGCTTATATATGGCTGGGGTCAACCAGACAGGTCTCCTGTTTTGGAGGAGTCATGGTTTTATTTGGGATAGCATGATCAATGCATACCTGTAGGTGCTCATACAATGCGTTTGTAAAGGATTCTGCAGATTGGGCTGTATTATCCTCCAGCACGGGGCCTTTGAAGTATTCCACCCCAGTCTTCACAAGTGCAAAGTCTGCTTTTGAGAAATTCTTTACAGTGATTTCCTTGGCTGGGGGTGGGGATGGGATATGGATGTCCAGGGAAAGTTGTTTATGGTCTGATCTTAACAATGACGGTTCTACCTCTGGTGTGGAATGTAGAGTCCCCATGTTGGTGATGATCAGGTCCAATATGTATTCCCCCTTGTGGGTGTGGTGACTGGTTGTGCCATAGCACATGGATTCACAAATTGTAGTGGCTGTAGGGTGATGTTGTTGAGGGCCTGAGTAGTATCCCCAGTCAATATTTGTGTACCTGAAGTCAACCACTATAATGGTGTGTGTGAAGACCTGCATATCCTACACTGTTCCCAGGAAAGCCAAGTGTGGTTACTGGGTATGGGTGGGGGGTGTGGGGGTGGTCTGAACTACACACCAAACCAAAAGGCAGTTTTGCAGAATGGTAGTTGTATATGTATGGCCTTTCATGCTTAGTGCAGTGGTACCAACCCAGAGGTGTGTGTATCTGTGATGTATATGGATACACCCCCTACTTGTGTTGTGTGTTACAAGTCCTGTGGTCATGAAGCATGCTATAGAACATAACCTGGCATGCCAGTGTGCATATGTGACCCTGAACTAGGCGTCTGTTAATGCACAGATATTGTTATCCCCCATACTGAGGGATAGTTAAAGATGTACCTTCCTCTTTGGAAAGACTGATGATTTCAGCACCCTATAAATACAGCAGGAGAAGGGGAATCATCCAATAATGTAAATAGCGCGCTGTGCTAATGTGTCTCTCTCAAGTATCATAACATAGTTAGGTAGGGGTTTGAATCCTGCAAATGCTGTGTGGGTGTGTATGCATGCAATTCTCTGTGAAAGGAATGGCCTTTTTGAAGACTGGGATAACACACTAAAAGATGTACATTCCTCTTTGGAAAGACTGATGATGTCAGCACCCTATAAATACAGCAGGAGAAGGGAAATCATCCAGTGATGCGAATAGTGCGCTGCGCTAATGCGTCTTTCTCAAGTATCATAACATAGTTTGGTAGGGGTTTGAATCCTGCAAATGCTATGTGTGTGTGTCTGTCACACAGCTTGTCAATGTGTTGTGTGTTTTGCTTTTATTATTGTATGACATATTATTATAACAGTAATTTCAATGCACACATCAGGTATGTGTGCCACATACAGATATGTACCTGTGACCTTTAATAGTTCCTATGTGTGAAGCCTGCCCCATATGAATACAGTTGTTACCTTTGTCAGCATGTGCCGCGGGTGTGTATGTATGCAATTCTCTGTGAAAGGAATGGACTTTTTGAAGACTGGGATAACACACTAAAAGATGTACATTCCTCTTTGGAAAGACTGATGATGTCAGCGCCCTATAAATACAGCAGGAGAAGGAAAATTATCCAGTAATGTGAATAGCACACTGTGCAAATGCGTCTTTCTCAAGTGTCATAACATAGTTAGGTAGGGGTTTGAAACCTACAAATGCCATGTGTGTCATGTGTTTTGCTTTTATTATTGTATGACATATTATTATAATAGTAATTTCAATGCACACATCAGGTATGTGTGTGCCACATACAGATATGTACCTGTGACCTTTAATAGTTCCTATGTGTGAAGCCTGCCCCATATGAATACAGTTGTTACCTTTGCCAGCATGTGCCACAGCTTACCAGACCTTAGGCCATACATGTATGTTGGTGACAATGCAGGCTACTGCAGTGATCTGTGTCCTAGGCCAACTATGTGACACACACCCATGAAAGCTTTGATAGATTAATGTGGGTGATGGTTCATGTCTGGAGTATATGTCAGACATGTTAAAACACAGCAAAGTCTGTGAGTGATGGACACCCAGTGTAGGTGCATGGCAACTGTCGCCAATATGCATACAGACACCTTCTTGCTTAGGTGATACACCGAGGGACTGCAGAATACCTTTGGAAATGTGAATATCACAGGAAAGACAAGATAACACTTGTCCACATGTACACACCATTACCCGTTCTACATGATGGGTGCTACCACCTACATGGTACGGTTGGAATACTATGTTAACTACATGCTGATACCAATGCCACAGTTGCGTTACAGCAATACAGCATGGCTTGGACAACAGGTATCTGTCCGTATGATACCCTTGTGGTGGTTAGGTGTGTCATGTGTAGAATGCATTGTAGGCCACTGTATGTATTTGCAGTTGTGGATGGACATATCCGTAATGTGTTGGCATGTACATGAGACTGCTATATGCCAAAGAGTATTGTTCCCAGGGATGTGTGGGGCTCAGTAAGAATGGCTACTGGGATAGTGTAGTACTGCAGGGATATCACTGACACCAGGTTCCTACATCTGTGTATCAGTTGAGGAGACACCATGTAATGACCACTGAATGTCAGGCTATGTAAGCTGTGTATACTACCAGAATGCAGACCATTGACATTTGGAAACCGTATCACCCACAGCATACTGTCAAACCATGTCATGTTCCATGCTAACCATGTTCACAAATGTACACCTGCAACTCAGTGCTGCAAACATCACACATGTACTGTCCATACCCCAACACATGCAGGCATTGGTACATACAACAGCCATGTGGCACATGTGCAGACAGTACACTTTGGGAATTAACACTGGTGTATACAAAACTGCAATGGCAAACATAGGTAATGCATCATGCATGCTTGAATATACCCACAACATCATTACACTGTACTGTTAACAACATGATAATATTACTAAAGTGCTATGTAGTCACCCTGTGCGTCAGCACCATGCTACCCTGTTCCTGCATCAATGTTACAGATGGCAGGAGGTGGCACAGTTTCATCATATACACAGGGTGTGTACTTGGTTTGCCAAAGTCTGCCATTGACACATCCAATTGACATGTATGTGTGTGTGTGTGTGTGTGTGTGTGTGTGTGTGTGTGTGTTAGTGAGGGACAACAGTACAGCATGGGGCAATGTTGCTGCAATGTGTGTGTGTATATGTGTTAGCCCTAGGTGTTAGCATTATGTGTGTGTGTGTATGCATGCACACAGTTCCACCACATGGCTGCCATATACGGGTGTTTGTGGACAGCCACAGACTGTACCTGCCAGGTCATACAGATCACTGTCTCTGGCCACGAACACTGTACCTGTGCCTGGCAGGGGTGCTACGGACAGTATCAGGTACTAAGCCAGACTGGGTGCTGTCATCAGAAGCAGTGGGTTGCTGACTGGACACATGTCCCTGCTGGGACTGTCCAGAGCCACGTGCACATGGTCTTCTCGGACGGTCTAATGACAGCACAGACCCAGCATTGCTGGGGCTGGTATTGGCACTATGGGAGCGGCTGTGGGTTTGTTGTCGTCCGCGATGACTGCCAGATGATAATGTTGCTGGCATACGTCGATGACTCAACCGTCCTGCACTGTCCTGGCTCCTGGACATGTAGTTGTGGAAGAGATCTAATGTGCCCCCCCAACATCTATCAATGACCTCGCTGATGTTACGGATGGCAGACGCAACGTCATGCATAGTGTCATTCATAGCGGTGCGATGTGCTCTAAGCTCCCTCAGACCCTGTCTGGTGTACCGTTCCATACATGCCTGTGCCTGCATTACAGCCTGGAACATAGCTGAGGTTGAAAGACCTCTGTGGGCACATCTGACAGGGGCAGTACGACCATGGATGCTCCCACGAGAACCCCTGGACATCTGCCTGTGTGGTACCATGTCAGGAATCTGGCCATGGCTGCTGTGAGGGGATGCATGTGCCAATGATACCACACTACCCTGGTCAATGCCCACTGTATGCTGTCCCTCAGCTAAGGACATTGGTGACAATGGATGTATCGGCAGGATGACTGCGCGCATTGATGGGGTTGACTGCTGTGTAGTGTCAATTGGCTGACCAATGACAGACCCTGTCACACCTCCCTGTGCCATTACACATGTATCATCATAATCATTATCCCCAGCAGTGGCTTCAGGTTCCCTGCTGCACTCCACCAGAGCAATATCAGAACCTGTGAGAGGAAGATGGGAAACACAGTTTACAAATGTGTACATGATATTAGCACACAGGCACACATGCACACATGCACACAGGCACACATGCACACATGTACACATGTACACATGCACACAGGCACACATGCACACAAGTGCACATGCGCACATGCACACAGGTGCACATGCACACAGGTGCACATGCACACATGCACACAGGTGCACATGCACACATGCACACAGGCGCACATGCACACAGGCACACAGGCACACATGTACACATGTACACATGCACACAGGCACACATGTACACATGCACACAGGCACACATGCACACATGCACACAGGCACACATGCACACATGCACACAGTTGCACATGCACACAGGCACACATGCACACAGGCACACAGGCACACAGGCACACTCCTCAGTACAGCAGATACAAACACAGACACACCTGCAATCCAACACATACATAATACTGTTTTAGGATGGGTGACAGTATCACAAGGAAAAACATCACTGCACACGTGTCAGCATGCAGATTATGTGTTGCACAGGAACATGCAGTGCAAGTGTAGACAGCCCTTGTTAATAACAGTATACGTGTACTTGATGCTTGTGTGGAGTTGTTCAGTGATTGTCTCCACCCTGGGACACAATGTGTACAAGGACATAACAATGTTGTGCAAGTGTTACAAGCTGTGGGTGCATATATTTGCACACACACACACACACACACACACACACACACACACACACACACACACACACACACACACACACAACACATGACGGTGCTACGCAATGACTGCTATGTGTACTTTTGTGGTTGGCGGAACTGGATGTGGTGTAGTAACATGAGCCATGATCAACATGCTTCTTGTGGTCAGTCAACAATAATAATGTGTGCCAGACAGGCAGCTAGCATGCTGCACCTGACGTGCAGTAACATGACTACATCCACAATTACACAGCCACTTGTTACATGGGTTTATAAGGTGGCCAATAGCGTGCATTGCCTAACATGAATGTATTATTTGTTCAAGACTGTTGCACAAAGACATGATAGGCCTCTACCCCTCAGGTATATTATGTGTGCTGCGTAGATGATAAGTGGGATACTGAAGGGTGGCCATACAGCAGGTGTCATAATTGGACATGTGTAGCAGGCTAAGGTGTAGTGTGTATGCCAAACATGTGTGTGTTGTGTAAATGTGTATCAGGTATGCCTATACAATGTCCAGTACTGTGTTGCCACACATGTGTGTCATGCTCTGTGTATTGCATGTGAGTGAGGCAGCTATTGAGAATAATGGGATATGCATAGTTTCACAGCAAACATGCACAGCATGCATTATGCGTAGGTGTGTTACATGTGCACAGACTACACCTCCATATGACATGCACATGTCATTAGCAATAGTATCGTTATTACACACTCACCAGCATGGATTGGCTGCCTTGCTGTCACTCCAGAGGGACCTGCAAAAATATGAGAGTGATTGCCAGTGGCCACAACTGTGCCATTGATACTGTGAGTATGATAAAGTACAGTAGTACAACAGGTGGCTTTCACAGGTGTACAGATTATGCTCAGAATATCAATCTTGCAGAAGAATAGGCAGGTTAACAGCTACACAAACAGTACACATCTCACACATGCATAAACTACCAGTACAGAGAACAGTCAACTACAGATATGGCATGTTACCTGCACGCTCCATTTCAACATGCTGGGTGGCTCCGGCCTCCATGATGACACATGTTTGTGGATGTTGCTATTGTTGGCCTGGAGCCACAACACTTAGGAGGTGCTCCTCCACACTGGTGAGGGGGGATGGATAGGTACCCCACTGCCTGTGGCAAGCTGTTGTCTGTGGATATCAGACGCACGCTGCCGGACATGTCTAATTAAATCACTGCAGTGATGGTGTACCTGCTCATTTGTCCGGTTATACATGCCTATGTCATTTAGCCGACGGACAAGATCTTGCCACAGTGTAGCTCTCTCATGCTGGTTCTGGCTGGTCCTGGAAAACAGCACACAGTAATTCTGCACCAGGCTCTGGTGGATCTCCTGATCCTCTGCTGCTGTATAAGGTGGGTTTCGCTGATGCACCATCACCCTGGAAGGAAAAGAAAAATATGTGAGCAAGTCATGTGGCACACTTAATATTCTAATGTACTGATATCACTTAACTGCCATATATAGCATCTGTCTGTCTATCAGGGGGGATACACATGTTCGATACCACATATCAGTGCTCAGCCCACAACTTTCTGACAGTGCCTGACACACTCCATACAACAAACTAGTATACACAAGCACTCGGCACACTGTGTGGAATACAATGCACAACCTCACAATGGGGGTATGTATCAAGCTAATGGATGAAGAATATTGTCATCCCATGCAATGAATGCAATGCACATTTACAGTTTCAATGGTAATCCACCCTAGTCTTTGATGCCATACCCCTACCTGACATATGTGCACAGTTGTTACTATAGCCAGCATAGTGCTGCCACAGAGTATACATGCTGCCAGGTACACACACATACCCTGTAACACACATGTGATTGCGGCCATGGTACAGGCATCATTACACACACATTACACATACATACAACACACAAATGTATGACAACACAGATGAGCATTAACTGTGTATCTTATAGTACTGTGTGCCCCTACTTACAGATACCTATGCATGAGGTATGTAATCTGTGCAGACTACAGGAAACACACCAGACAGTGTTACCAGGGAATGTGAACATACACCATACTGTAGTGTTTAGGCCTACAACATCAGGTAGTACAACAGTTCATATGTGAGCTGGATTCAACAGCAGTACCACTTACTGAGCATACATGTATTGCTTCTGCCTATGATGGGACACCGCAGTCATACACAGGGAAGTACGGCACAACATATGCCAATCTACTATGTTTGCATCCCGATAACTGGCACATCTTTCTCTGGCCTCACACCAAGGACACCAACTACCATGACAGACACAAACTCACACTAAGCTATCACACCTTTACAGATCTTGCACACAATCAGTGTCACACTCATTCAACGTCACATAGCTGGTATTGCACTGAGTACATGTGTGTGTGCATTGTGTCATAGGTAGGTACTATGCTATTGGCCCTGGGCCTAGAGCAGCCTAGCCATATGCTACCCTGCCCTTTGGGACACATGTAATGTGATTTTACTTGCTCCTGTGAAATGGTTACACAGAGGTGACTCACAGGGCATATTACCTATCTCCATAACATTCATCAGGGGTATGTATGACATCTACTAATAAGGAGCCTTGTTTGTTAATGCTGGGTGGTTTACTCCAGGGTATGGCATATTTGTGTATAGAAACCTGTACCTCCAGCATGTGCTGTTTAGTGTGGTGACAAGGATTAGGGCCCTAAGTCATGTAGGCTGGACGGATTGTGAGGTGTTGCCATGGTGGTTGGCCAACTGGTATGGGTGTGACATATCTGTGTATGTCCAGCAGTGGTAACCTCTGTGTAGGAAGTATGCAAGGCACTCTAGCTGTGGTTTTGAGAGTCAGTCTGCATAGGGAATGTGTTTGAAGGCATTATCAGTCTTTGTTAGGTATGTCTGTGGCCTTTCCACCTGCTGTAGTTCTCATGGGAGGTACATACTGCATAGGATATTGTGAGGTGTAGAGGGGTACACTGACTTGCATTTCCCTAGCTGACATACCTTTTGTGATTACACATACCATGTACAGGGATTACAAGACTAGTGTGCCACTGTAGATATCAAAGGGGAGGCTATTGTACACCTGTGTCTCATGTTCCCTTCTGACACCTCCAGTGGTAGGCGGGCAACCACCTATGTGGTAGTTAGTGGGTAACATGTTTTGGAATGGGGTATGGTACTGCAGTATCAACAATGGTGTTCAGTCCATGCCTTGGTCACCAGGCACCTGTTGCAGTACATCTGCCCCCTTGCCCCCCTCTCTCACTCTCTCTTTATATATATCTATATATATATACACACACTTCTAAACATCCATTGCTGTACATATACATGCACATGTAGGCACATAGACTGCCCACCTTTCATGGTGGGAATATCACTTCTGAAACAGTTGTGAAACCTACCATTCTGTAATGATATTGCACAGTGTTATGCATAATGCATTATGCTGTCCTCAGGCCGTATAGCTGTAGCAGGCCTCACTGACTCAGTCCCACAGAAGTTCACCACCACATGACATATACCTGTACTGCATGCTGTTTTCAATGCCACACACTACAACCTACATTGATATGTGCACATAGCAACCTTCAACTACATATGTATGTCCAGCCTTCACTAACAGTTGCAGTATGTCCCTTGCCCTATGCACATCTGCATATACATATAGATACAGACTGCTAACACATATGGAGGGTTCACAGTATGTAGATTATCAGATTATGTAGTTTACATTACCTTTGTCTCTGACAGCTTTTTTCTGCTGGCTGGCTTGCGTTTTATTTTTTTTGGTCTCTCTCTCTCTCTGTCTCTCTCTCTCTCTGTCTCTCTGTCTCTCTCTGTCTCTCTCTGTCTCTCTCTGTCTCTCTCTGTCTCTCTCTGTCTCTGTCTCTCTCTCTCTCTCTCTCTCTCTCTCTCTCTCTCTCCCCAGTTGCTGCAATGATATTATTGCATGTGTGGACTGGCAGTACAGGCTGCTTTTGTAGGTATCTGCACATATGCATGTGATGGCCTCTGCACCAGTTGGTGGCCAGCATTTAGTAATTGCATGCAGCCTGCTGTGTGTTAATTGCAGTTCTCACTGTGATTTCAGGACACTGCTATAAAATGATAGGTTAGGTAGGCATAGGCCTTTCAGTTTTGCAAGGTGGGGACCATGCTGGTTTGCTGTGGACACTGTTGTGTGAGTCAGAAGGTTGGTATATCTCTCATATCTAATGCTGTGTTGTAGCCACTGAAATGCATGTTGTACTGAAACCTGACTGTTGCTTCTTCCAGTTCACTCTTCTCAGTGTATATGTTAACTCACACCTGCTAATGCTAACACTGTTTACATGGGAGTATGTACTTACCTGTGGGATTTGAAGATTAACTGGCATACAACAGTAGTTCTTGCAATGTGTTGCTATGGCTTTTGTATTTTCCCTTTACATTCACTCCTTGAATGCCTGATATTTGTCTTTACTGGAATGTGTTGCTATGGCTTTCCTATTTTCCATTTACATTCACTCCTTGTAATGCATGATATATTTCTTTCAGCACTAAGTTCTTATATGTTTGCTGTGGCTTGGTGGCACTTCATGCAGTCTGGTGAGCCCAAGGTCTGGGGATTGACACTTACAGGGGTATTTTATTTTGCTGCTGAGCAGTACTAGGGCCTTGTCATACAGAGTGAATAAGGCACTTTTAAACATTTGTAAGCAGGAAGCAGGAAGTCAGTGGGGACACCAGCTAGGGATGTGCAGGCTGGGTGTAGGAAAGGTCCATAGCTGCACATTTCTTTAACTGCAATAGCTGTACATACGTTTGACATTTGCTGTGACATTTGAAACCTTCCACCCCTGAGAGAGGGGTGAGGACAACTAAGTATATTGTACTAACAATTATGAATATCAGACACATGCAGTGCTTGTGAACTGCTATACTGTCATTAGTATGTTAGATGGCTACATCCTTTGATATTTCTGTGTTTTACTCCTACATAAGGGCATGCTTGTGGAAGTAATTCTACAGCTATTCACAGAGTATGTAACAGCAGACAGGCTGATATGCCTGTGTGTTTCTGACACTTGCAGGCCTCAGATACTCTCAGGTATATATTTGACCAGCCTCAGGGAAAGGTACATATCAGTGGGATACACCCGTGATATATTTCAGATATTCTGCAGTTGTGACTGTGGGGTATTTTGAGCATATGTATTACTACACCATTTCTGACATGCAAGTAGTGTCTAACTTATTGACAGGTACCATTACGTGGGATTCCCCACTTTTCTGCCTACTGTTACTACATTTCACAGGGAGTCAGTGTGGCACAGGTAACAGTTGTTTGCAAATCAGGGACATCCCTGTAAATCAGTCACAATAGGGAGGTCTGGCCTCTTACCTATTCAAATATGGGGGTGTTTATCCTGCTCTGATACTGTGTGGGGTTTGTAAGGTGCTACTGTAACATTATTACCTACTAGCATGGCTGTTTCTCTTCTCACACTAATGTAATGCAATTCCACAAGAATTGCCAGTAAAGATACACAGAACAAGCTTTGTGTAATGGCCTTCCTATTTTCCCTTTACATTCACTCCTTGTATTTCATGATATATTTCTTTCAGCACCAAGTTCTTGTATATCTGCTGTGGCTCAGTGGTAATTCATGCAGACTAGTGTGTCCAAGGTCCGGGGTTCGAGACTGACAGGGGTATTTTATTTTGCTGATGAGCAGACTACAGGCCTTGCCATACAGAGTGACTAAGGCACTTTTAAGCAGTTGTAAGTGGGTTTGTGTGATTTTGCACGATGCTTAGCTACGCTTATCTACGCTTAGCTAAGCGCACACAAGCACACACCCGCTGACTACTGCTTAAAAGTGCTTACTCCCGCTAACACCCGCGCTATTTTCTTTTATAGAAAAGAAAATGGGGAAATAGGAAAGTGGTGAAAAAGGGGGCACAAAGAGGGTAGGACAGTAGGAAAACAAGCTTGGGATGTGCAGGAAGGATGTAGGGAAGGTCCATAGCTGCCCATTTCTTTATCAGCAACAGCTGTGCATATGTTTGAAATTTGGTGTGAAATTTGAAACCTTCCACCCCTGAGAGAGGGGTGAGGACAACAAAATATGTTGTACTGCCAATTAGAATTATCAGTTTACATGTCCAGCGGACATGTGTGTGAATTGGGCAGCTATGTATGGGGCGTAATTTTTTTGTGGGAACAGAGTGCCCTTTTTTTATTTTTTTTTCAGGTGAGAGTGGAATGTGAGGTACAAGAAGTAGGTATATTTGGGGACGTAGGTTGGGGAGGTAAACAGACAAGACAAACAAGACGCATACAGGGCCGGAGTATGACACGTGGGGGGGAACACAATTGACAGGGACGGATGTTTGGATATCCCGAGCCCATGAGCCCACAGATGGCAACAGTGGAACTGAGATCCCCACCCATGGGCAGTTACCACTGCGCCTTCACCGCCCAGGCTGGGGCTGTGCTGGGGGCTGGATAGGGTGGGCAGGCACACCCATGAGATGCGCCACTCTCACCTCGAGCTGGCGTAGGGGATCAGTCACAGAACGCCTGATCTCACTACGCACCACAGACCAGACCCTATGGAGGGTGAGTGGAGGCTCTCCTCCGGCCACGCTTGTAGAGGGGGGATGAGCCCCATCCCCTGCAGCGCTTCCACCTGAAGGTGGCATAGGGCCACCGGAGGAGGAGGTCCCGGCCTGGGCACGGGTGCCAGGTGCATTTGCCAGCTGAGGTGGTAGAGGTGGGTCTGCTGGAACCCACCTTCCCTGTTGTCCTATGTTTAGCAGTATTTTATGGCATTTTGGGTTAGTAACAAACAACACCTTTCAAAATTAGTTGTAACAGCATGCATCAGTATTCCCATTAACAAAACACCCATGAATTCCGAACATTGAGCAGCAAGCATAACACATGCATATTTAGAACAACAGTGCACATTCCAACAGCATGCAGGTTTGATTGGTGGCAACAGGCCATCAGGTTTGGATATGTGAACAGGGCACATGCATCAACGTACATGCAGATATGTGTGAACCAACAGGACAAATGTCCATGGGAATTAATTGTGAATACACATACCCAGTTTGGTGTGGAATGGCATAATTTGTGAAAATAGGGTAGGGTGGAGAAATATTACATTAACAACTTACACTACCTATACATATACTGCATATTCCTAGTAGATGCAGATATATATCCCCTACATGTATTAGTACAGTTTCCTGTATGTAACCTTAGGAATGTTGGTGATGGGGATGTTACTGCTACATTAATATACATTCCATTTTTATTAATATATGTTCATATCTGGCTGTGTTCAGGTACAGCATCCTGCTACATTTGATTTATATGGATCTAGACAACTGTGGATGTTTAGCATTTCATACAACCATACTATTTCTACAATGCAAGGGTACAACAACATATCCATATTGTGGGATGGACACAGTCCAGGTTCTGTACTTTATTTAAGACATTGCACTCTTTGGCTGTGGCTGTCTCATTCATTTCATTATGTAGTGAGTGCAGTATACCTTTATTCCAGACTTATTACAACTTTCTTGGTAGCTTCAAACTGTCTTATTCACACTCTCTCACTTATTTTATATTTGCATTTTTATTTTATATTAACATTTATTACTGGGTTACAACAATCCTTTCCAGCTGACTCACTTATTTCATATGGCAGAATTTACAAGGATGTATTCGACACTTGTCTATCCTTTGTTGATTGATTACCACTCATTTTCAGGCTGAAGCAGTTATCTGATATTACAATACAGGTGGAAACTCTATTTGAGACTTGTTTAATCTTTATTACTGGATTGCAATACACTCTTTTCCGGGCTGCATCACTTATATAATCTTACAATACTAGCAGAATCTTTATTCTAGGCTTATTTCACCTTTATTACTGGGTTACAACACTGAACTATTTTACAATCTGTCTCACTTATATTCTATAACAATACCAGCTAAATAAATACTAACCTGCCTGGGGGTGCAACCTCAGCAGCTTATCAGCATAGGCTCGCCGATTCGTGGAACGAACACCTGCAGCTGTAATATCAATGAAGGAATATTGCAACATACTTCTCCATACTATAGACTAGGATAGCATTTCTTACATATGTAATTACATGGATAGTTACTCAGTAGTGGGGCATTGGGCATTTGGTGGGCCTCCTGGATCCAACGGTTCAGTTGGTCCTCCTTACATCGCTTCAGGTCCGCATGGTGGTGACGGACCTGTTCACCAGTCCTTGGAATGCCTGTGGCACTGGTGAGATCATGTGCCAACCAGTTCCATGCCTCTGCCTTGTACGCTCCCCATCGCACCTGGCCCTGCATGAGTTGTGCTTCATGATCATGGACTAGGAGCCAAACCATATATTTTGACTCCTCAACACCCCACCTTTGTGCTCTAAAGCGATTTCCCTCTCCTGCACCTGCCATCCTGACTGCAAATGGGTACCATAATCAGTTATGGTGTGAATTCCCGCCTATGGGGCTTATATATGCCGGTTTTCCCGCAGTTATCTGTGATTGGCCATTTTGGATATTTATCAGCTTAAAGCAAACCTGCTTTGTCATGGTTCTATTTTCATTCATTCCTATATATATGCTAATACTGTATTTGTCAGTACAACTGTCATGGCTTAGTGGTTCAGTACTTTGACTATGGTGCACAGTATCCCGGGTTCAACCCTTGGCATTGCTTTTTTTATTTTACTACTGTCTAGACAGGCTAGGAGGTGTGTCTGTGTAAAGGCAGCTTTGATACAGCTTGCCCAATGTTGCCCGCCGGTAAGCTGGTTGGCACGCTGCGCAGCTCCGTGCAAATGGCTTACGCTGGGTGACGCGTTATTTAGCTATGAGCACTCATATTACGCTGGGTGAAGCACTGCTGAGCTACGGGCACTCATATTAAGCTTGTTAAAGCACTGCTCACCTCCGGGCACTCATATTAAGCTTGTTAAAGCGCTGCTCACCTATGGGCACTCATATTAAGCTTGTGAAAGCGCTGCTCACCTACGGGCACTCATATTCAGCTTGCTAAAGTGTTGCTCAGCTATGGGCAATTATAATCCTTTTTTTATAAATTATTCTGTCAGATTTCTTCACAAATACATGGCCCATTTCATTACATTTTGCTTAAATTATAGTTTTATATATATATACATATATATATATATATATATATATATATATATATATATATATATATGTCAGGGGATTGTTTCATACTTATTTAAATAAAAATGGTGAATGATGTTGTGGGGGCTCAAACCGTGACTATCTCCTCTTTGGCCAATGTCTCTACCGCTACGCTATTGCTACTTGGCTTAATTTGCATATGTAGATCTTATATGCTTTTCAATGTCTGCTAACTGTGGCTGAGCGAAGGGCATACCCGTGCAAATGAGCGCAAATGCGGGCAAACATTTTTGAAATTATAAAAAAAAAAATGAAACTGCTATTTTTACGTTTTACACATTTTCAGTAGGGTTTAGTCTGTGGGGATGTGTGGTGTGTGGTGTTGTGTTCCTTGACATTTCTAAGGACTCGCTCGTGGGTGTTTACTTTCAGGCCTCTGACTCTTCTCGGGGCATGTCCCTTTGCAGTACTCGGCATTCGGACATGCCCCCTACTTTTCTACATGGATCGTGTTAGCCTAGGGTATGATTCAGCATGCCCTCATGAATATGCATGGCATGCTGACGTCATACCATTCAACTGCAGCCTCCGAGTAAGACATATTAAGTCTTACACGGAGGTTTCTTGAATCCGGCCCATTAAAATCAACCTCTGCACCACAGCTCTTGCAAAATTTTACTCTGCATTGTCCCAGTAAAGGAAGGCCTTCTCTAATGTTGAAGTGTCCTTTTTATAGTTAGGCCTTTTAAACCTCTTCTTTTTATCACTTGTGCAAGGCTGGGTGGCTAAAGTTCTTGATCGTATTTAGTATCAGGTCCTTAAAAAAACATTTGCATATTTAAAAATTATAAACTGATAGTACTGCTTGTTGCCCTGACTTTATTTACATTTTTCTGCATGAAATAAACATTTGCTGCTAATAAACTCTTGCAAGTCTGTAAGCAAACAGATAACCTTAACACTACATTTCTGCACCTGTATAAAATTAATCTTAACTGTTGAACCTTTTACATTTACTCTCATGACTCTCAGATTTTAATATACAGTTCTGTGAGTGAAACTCCACCCACTGTTTCACCAGTTCCTTTAGCTGACATAATTTAACTTTTCAGTACTACTGAATGCTGCAAGAATTTATTATTACTTTCTACAATTTTCTTGGATAAATAGTAAAAACTGTAAATGCATTAAATTGATCTTTACCATGCTGCCTTATGACATACAGTATTATCCTTAATTTAGTTTGCTAAGCTGGCTGTAATCTGATTGGGTGTGCTTGGTAAACTGTAATTTCTGTATGAAATATATACAATCTTAAACTGATTACATAAATACATTTATTACCAAATTTAAACTGATCTGATTCTGGAATTTACTTGTCTATTCTTCATAACATAAGAGTTGAATCTGTGTCTTTATTGACACATAATATTTATGATGTGCTGTTTTTATGCATAGGATTTGAACTCTTGACTTTACTGTCACTTTTACAATGTACAGTTTACTTTTACATTCTGTAAGCTAACAAAACATTATTTAATATTTGAGAATGCTTTTTTGTCTCTGTCTGCATTAAGATATTGTTTATGCATTGCAACACTTTAATACAAAGCTCTTAACTAACGACTGCAAAACAAGACAATAACACAAAAAATTAATTTGCCAAATCTGTAACTGTAAACCCTTTATTCTGCAAATTAACTTGACTGTCATTTCTGGTATACCCTACAAGGCATAGATGCATACCCTTTTTTCTAACTGGTTACACCCAATATGTCTTTTTGAGCATGTTAGCTGTGTCAGCATAAATCTGCATATTTCTGTTGTAACCAATTGTTCGAATTCTGTACATTTGCAGAAATCTTCTTACTGAAGTCTAAAACAGCATATAATTCTAATGACATGTTCATACCTAGTACAGAGCTGTTACACTTTGAACTGTTAGCTGCTGTAATCTTTGACCCTTTAAATATTGAAAAAACTGCATTTGTATCCACTAATAAAGATATGTGTGTAACTGAAGTTGATTTGTCTGTATTAATCAGTACATTATCCCATCATTTTTTTATAAACAATGAAATATTGCCCTTTTTTAATCTTATACAATGGCAGATAAATGCTCTGGCTTGGTACTGGACTGCCGCACCCTTTATAGATGAACTGAAAATCCTTTGTTATAGAACTAACAATAACACTAACTCTAGCTATGGAATTTGTCATTTCTTTACTTTGCTCTGAAACAGTAGTTTGCAATGAAGTCTGTATATTATTTCCCCTCAGTGCAATATTTGCACTGGCTTGTACACTGATGTTTTTGCCTGTATTTATTATATTGGTATGTAACTTTGTACCTGGAATTACATGTAAACAAGAATGTATTACATTCTGAATATTTGTATTTAAAACTGTACTACAACTTAACTCTGTATGTTAAATTGTATCTGCTGAAGCATTTACATAAGAATTTCTGTTATTTAAGTCTGAAACCTTACTGATAGAAGCTGATTCATTATATGAATGCTTTGCTGTAGCTTGCTTCTATTATTTAACCCTTTTGCGTTTAGAAATATTTAACATGCCTGAACTAATAACCTTTAATTTTAAAAGAACATTTCTGGAGCACAGTTTTTTAGACTGCTTCACCCAGTTTTTAACTTTAAACCAAACATTTAATGATGTCCTAACTGTAGATGTATTACTTGACATGTTTATACAATGGGTATGCAAATTACTTTTACTAATGAATTTAAACTTTTTGAGCTGTTAACTAAAAAGTGCATATAATGTCTTGCATAACTTTGATTCTTGAAGAATGTATCCTGTTGTCTGCAGCTTTTTAAATGTTTTTTGCTTCTTGGCTGTGTGACGTCACACTAGAAACTTGAAAGTTTGTGGAGATGGTGAAGAGCTGTTAACTGGATAATGCCTTTTATGTTCTGAAGGAACACTGCTGAAGTTTGTTGATTCAGAGCTGGTCTCTTGAGCTTGTTTGAGGCTTTTTCTGAAGTAAACACTGGTGCTCTGCATTTGTTTAACAGCTACAATTACTGTATGTAGAGGTTGATTACTCTGGCTGTTTTCTGTATGATATTTACATTACCAAAAGGTCTGCTCTATAATGAGAAACTGTAGTGCCATAATTTCTGGCTTATTCTGTATAGAATTTACAGTCTTTAGGTATGGAAAAGGCTGAAGTGCTGCTGAAAAGCCTGGTATAAAACATTTGCTGTAGTTACTGATTGACTGGAAAACGTATGACTGTAAACTGTTAATGAGACCTTGACGTTAAGCTGGCTGCTGCACTAAAAACTGTACTTGAAAGGGTTACCCTATACAGCTGTCTTGTTTGGAATGAACACAGGTACATGTAGCATTGATAAGGTTGCTTGAAATGAAACACTGATGTTTCATAGTTTTCTCTGTAGAACATGTATTTGAACAAAACACTGCTATTCTGCAGATTTTTTGCAGGACACACATAGTCTGACTGCTGATGCAAGGTTCCTATGGGGTTGTAGGACTTACTTTAACTATTTTACCCCATTCATAGTGGCTCACCATTGAAAGAATTGATGAGACTGTACGATATTGGAATTAACTGGAAACAACTGAAATGAGACTGAAACGGAAGTCTATATCTTTTAATTACCCAAACTCATGCTGAACAGGTGCCAGTCTCTTCTTTCTTGGCCAAGTCTTGTGTACTTTTCAGAATGGGTTCTCCAAATACTGTAGTTAATTTAATAAGCCTTTATTAGATGTTCAAAATATCTGAATACTGTCTTCATTAACAGTGCTGATAAACAGTAACAGTCTGTAGAAATATTGGAATGCTTGTTAGTAATAACAGTGCTGCTAAATAAATCCAAAGTTTCTGCATATATATTCTGATTGTCCTGAATAATGTAAACTGAAACAATCTTTATTTGACCTGTCTTCTGTACTCAGGCTTCAGTGTTTGTATTGTAGCTTCCTTTCCAAAATGCTGGATATTTAATCTTTTCTGTATGTCAGGCCAAACTAACTGACTTCACTAACTGTATCTGCAGTATATTTTAATTGTACCAAAATCCTGTAATGCTTTACACACCTCCTTAGCCTTGGTTACCAAGCCTGGTATACATCTTTCCCTTGAGAAAGGAACATTCTGTAAAAAGAACAGTCTGTAACCTTCCCTTGAAAACTGTTATCTCTCATGCTTGACCAGCAAGGTTACTCTTCCTTTCTGCTTAACTGTCATTTCTAAAATGTATGCATAAATGAAACACAATTCTGACACTACATTTCTAGGCCTATTTTACCTTTTAGTCTGTTTAATTCCTAATAACTACTTAAAAATGGAAGTCCCTAATCTAACAGTTTATAAGAACAATATTTAAAATCTCTCCCTATTATGAGGCCTTTGTACCCCTATTATGTCAAGCTTTGTCCAGATTTTGTGGGCTAAAAGGTTGAGAGGTATGGGAGGTTATTCTTGATTATTGAACACAATTTCTATTTATAATCTGCTTTCTTAAAAGTAAATGTGAAAATGCTGTCACTCTTTCATGGCTGCATATGGCTTCTTTTTGGCTTTTGAGTATTGTTTGTTCACCTCATGTAAAGATCTAATTACATTTATAACAAATTTATCACTGTGAATCTGTTTTTGACATAATATGGATTTTTAACCTTGCAGGGCTTACATCGACCTCAAGACTGTTTTCACATTCAATCTCAAAGTTACAAATTAGTGACCCTGAATTCAGACTTTTCATTAAATGTTTTAATGTTGCTTACTGTTTCTCAATCCTTTTAAAAAGTAATTCATTCCTCATAAACGTTATTAGTGATGTTATTGCATTCCGCTGTGGTTGTTGCTGGCTCAATCATTACAACGTGCCTCACTGTTCTTGCAAAAGTTGCACTTCAGATTATTAATTGCAGATACTGTTTTAATCATTTGAGTAATTCAGGTTTTACCTTTGTTTAAACTTTCTTGTGATAACTGCTGTAATACATATATTTTTGTATGCAAATACTAGATTGCATTTTTGAGACTGCTAAATAATACAGTTCATGATGGAAAATACTTGTTAGTCTATTTACCCAGGTACCAAACTGTAATAAATAACATTTTCAGGAAACTTCTACTAGGGTGTTTACTGGTGTTGTTATGACATGCAGTTCATTAACCTTACTTGGGTGTGGAAATATAACGTTTACCTTTCCTTGAGAAGATGAAGCCATAAATTTCTGACATTGACCTTTTAAACTTCCATTTGATTCACTACTCCCTAAAATTTTAAGCACTTTTCATAATGTCATATGATGTCTAGTTGTTTTTCCATATATATATGCCACCACTACAGTTCTTTACTTTTTGCATTCTTTACATTCCTTGCTTCATTATAATCATTTTTCTGAAGTAGAACTTAATCCAAAAATCTTTTTATTTTTTTCTTTTATTTTTTCAGACCTAATTGTAATGATTGAGACTGTGATAATGCTTTGACTGTTTTACTGTACCTCTAATTCTATAGTGCCATCTAACATAGGTTAAATAGGTATTTCCCTTTCTAATTTTTTATTAGCTTGTATCATAGCAATTCAAATGTATATTTCATAAGGTTGATTGGACTTTGGTGGTATGACTATTGGCAAGGACACTGATTTTCCATTTCAACTGGAAAAATAGCATAAAATCCCAAATCCATGCTCCCTGAATATTGCAAAAGTTTCTTTTACATCTGTTTCTTTTAGTTTTCTTTAATTCTTTCTTATATTTTCCCCCAAATGGAATGCAATTTTGTTATGTGGCTAGGGTCTATATTAGAACATCGAATATTTAACATTTTGAATCACTAAAGGTCGACCTTTAATGATTGAACTGTTAAAACATTGAATGTTCAGAACAAACAAAAACAACAACAAAATAAACTAAATGGTGTAGGCAGGGGGGCAAGCCCCCCTGCACCCCCCTCACCCCCACTACTTAAATATACCAACTCCGAGGCTGCACTACATTGAAGTAAATGAAAATCTCACCTTATGGAGGTTTCCATTATTTGTTCAATGTTCTGCAGTTTCGCTATTCACGTGTTGACAATGTCAGATTCAACAAGAATTTAATATAAACCCATGTGGCTATGCCATTGGTTACATCTGTGTTTGATAATTGTTTAGTTTAACTATTGCTGCAAAAAATCTTTATTCATCCTTTTGATTTTTGTATTCTAATATTTTTCTCTGTGAGTGAACTTAATATATATTATGTAGTCCACACTCCAAAATCAACAAAAAGATTTTCTTATTTTTTTCACCTTTGTGATTTCTGAACCTTGCTAAAACAAGAGTATTATAGTGAGTTTTATAAGCCAGAATTTTGCTATTATCAAACCTTGCATTTCCAAATAAACATCATCTGCACTATAGAGGTATGACAGCCTTGAGAGCTGTAATATACATTGTGCTACCACACAGGCAGACACACACACACACACACACACACACACACACACACACACACACACACACACACACACACACACACACACACACACATTGGAAGCATTGCATAGTGAAGGAAATGCCTAAAATATCTGAAGCTGTTAACTGATGAAATCTTCAAGTCACTTCTAATTGTATTCTGTGTCACAGCATTATGACTGCTATAGCTTTCAAAACTGTAACTCAGTTCATGCTCCTATACATTTTTCTTTGTAATGGTAATACATCAAGGAAACTAAATCTTCATGAATTACAAAGAATATATATTTTTTCCAGTAATAACCAATATATTATGTGTTTTCCAAGTGGAAGTCAAGATTCACCTCTCAAACATTGTCATAAATGTAAATTTCTTGATGTGTATTTCTTAACCACATAATAAACTGGTTATGATTGAGGACATGATCATAATTCTTTGATGTCATGTTTCTTTGTTATCACCTGAAAAACTGATTTATTACCCAGTAAAACACATTGGCTGCCTACTTGTACCAATTTCAGCCTCAAAATATTCTTTTTTTGGCAAGGGTTACTTTGAGGTATTTTAAAATACTTTTGTGTGTTCAGTTTTCAGATATGATTATGGATTTATTCAAAATGTAATTATATATAACGTTATTGGACTGTTTTACAAATAGAAGATTATTCACTTTTAAATTCATTATCATCACTATCACTTCTGAGGTAAATTAACTTTCTCCCTTATGTACTATGTACACATCTTATTTTTATCTTCTGTTTTGGCATTATACATTTTATTCCAATCACTTGCATCTATTAATATAGGTATGGTTTCTTTCTTGAACCTCCTTTTGTTTAATTGTGATGTAATGTACCTTGTTTGCCCCATCTTGCTTGCTATACTGCTCTGCAGTCTTGCATACATTTATAAAAGGATTACATTTCTAGCATATGTTGCATAATTTGTCTCTTTCTGAAAAAAATCAGTTGTTTAGGTAATTGATTTCATGGTGTTGGAGCACTGTTTTTTTATAATACTTGATATACTTTTATACCTTTGCCTTAAAAAATCAGTTGTTTGGGTAATTGATTTCATGGTGTTGGAGCACTGTTTTTTTTATAATACTTGATATACTTTTATACCTTTGCCTTTTGATAAACCATGTGTTCTAGTGCAGTGCATTTTTTGTTTGTTTTATAATTGCTATTTCCATTTTAACAACATTAGTGATTTCATTAATTTTTTTCATGTATTTCTTTCTTGCACTTCTGATAAGTCAAGTGACCTAGCACAGTCTGGCAGCATACCAGACATTACATATTTCTCAGACAGTAGTGCTTTCTATCTACATTACGGGTCTACATTTTTATAAAATTTATGAATAAATCTTCCAATTTATATCAGTAAAATTACATTTTGCTAGGTTTCTATTCTCCAAATCTGCATCAATATTCAACAGGTTTTGCATCAAATGCATTTTCTGAACAATAAGAAATATGAACCTCTATTATAAGGCATTATTAATTGATTGAAATTTATAGTAATTTACCCAAAAATCAAAAATTTTATGAGGGACAAGGCAAAATATGAGGCAAAATCAGGGACAGTTTGGGTGGGCATCTTAAGTGGAAAACATAGAAAAGGAGATAACAAAAGCATTAATCTAAACTTAAACAACAATATTTATGGATTTCACATGACTCTAGTAACCCTATCAACTCAGAGAAACACATATGGCAAAATATGCTACATGGTGCGATCTCAGAATCAGAATCGACCCATTCGGTTAAGTTTCATGTAAATCCAAATTTGTCATTCCTTACTCAATGTGCATTTATTTATCAAATTAACTCATACCAGACATAAGAACAGATCATTTTGGCCACAGCGAGATTAAGTAAAGAAAGCCTGCTGGAGATGTGCTGCAAACTCTGCTAATTACATTGATTTGATCTGGGAGTATAAAGAAGCCCAACCATTGTGGGATGGGTAACAGAGAAGATTCAGTGGTCTACCAGGATAGCTCTATCAGTTAATGGTGATGCTTGTTTTTGGCTACTTTGGATTCCTCCTCAGTGGAGTAACATACAGAGGAGTACCTTGCTCTGGATTAGATTAATCATCTCAATCCTTTTGGCCACAAAGTTTAGGTTTTGGAAGAATATATTAGCAGATTGATACATTTTATTTTTTTACAAATGCTCAACGGTTTTGGTAGCATTTTGATGAAATCTAAAGAAATCAAGTTATGGGATCAGTTAGACTCTCTGTTTTTGTTCCAAATGTTCAAAAATATACAATAATATAAAATTGTTTTGTCTTGGATGGACATCATTATGTTGGGAGGCAATATATGATTTGTTTTTATGGTGACTCTTTGCTCAGTGGTCGACTGCTGAAGATGTTGACATTATTTAGGTCATGCACATGCGTGTGTGTGTGTGTGTGTGTGTGTGTAGCAGTGTTCTTGCCCTGTGGTGGTTTTAGCCTGATCTCAGAGTTGCTGTAGTTGAGTATATCAGAGTCTGTGTGGAGTGGAATTGTGTGTAAGTAATGGTGTATGGACCCATTTGGGTTTCGGTGCACTTCTGGTCATCTATTTATGTCTCTCCATCAGTCTGTATGCTGTAAGGAAGAGCAACAGAAGTGCTTGATGGCAAGTCCAAGTTGTGATGAATGTTTTAATTTTTGAGATTACTGGCCTTACTTATACATTCTTAAGTTTTGAAGTTATATTTATGCTATTTTGAAATCCTTTGTAAAGAAAGTTGTTTTTGTTATATTCAACATTATCCCTGGGATTCAATAAACTCTGGGCAGGGTTAGTGCTATTCCTGCACTGAGTGGTTCATGTCCGTGTAGGCACAGCCATGCACCTTGCGTATTCATGAAGGTGTGCTGCTGTTTAAGCTACATGGACACGAATCATGAACGAGTGCAGGGGGCATGTCTAAGTAGGGCATGGACCAAGAACATGCCCCCTGCACTCAGAAAGTGCCATACTGCACTTTTTAAACCTGATCTGACATAATATTAAAGAATTTCTCTAATATTATGCCAGTATTTCAGTGTCTGAAATGAAATAAATGAATTTCAATGTCTGCAGACACTGAAATACATATGGGAGCAGGAAACCGATGCAGGGGGTGTGTGACAGGTTCTGTGACACCCCCCCTGCATTGAAAAGTGGTGTATGACACCTCACAACCTGCTAAAGGAGGAAATGTGGACTAAGGCACAAACAATGGGGAGAGCCCTAAAAAGGGACACATCTGAAATATTGCCCTCACAAATATAGAAAGTTGATAGAAAGCAGGATATGTATTAGCATGAAACTCTGAAGGATAGAAGCCTGAAAGCTAAGTGCATGTCATTATTTCCTGACTGCAGTCCTCAATGACTTGTCAGAACACCACAATACTCACTATATAACATAATAATATAATAATAATATTATATATTTTTTTCTAGGTTAAGGAATGTTTAAGCATAGCTAAGTGGGTGTGCGCATTAAGGCCCTCCACTTACCATAGCTTAAACAACTCATAGAAGATAAATACAAATATACAGCTGAAATTCCCAAGCCAAGATAGTGTAGTGGTTAGAGTCCTGATGTCATATGCAAGTGTTCATGGTTTGAGTACCAAGACAGGCAAGTTATTTTTATATGGGAAAGCAGTGTTAAAATTATTTTTTTAAACTTAAATTATGCAGTAACTGTTTTTTGTCAACCAGGGCAGTGTAGCTGGTGTAAAATGTAAGTGTGAGTGCATATAACATGTGAAACCACCCATGTATACACAAGTGTCCCATACTGTATAGTCACACCCCTTGCCAATGTAAGGAAAGCACATAGAGGGATGTCATGTAAAGTAAATCATATACACTTAATAAAGTCAGTATTCTGATATATTTAATAAATGAAAAGTGAGCAATGGTTAGCAATGCTCAGCTATCCTTAGCAGGTGTAACCATTGCTAAGACGTGAATGCTAAGCAGCAGGTAGCTCAGCTAAGTGAATTTGTGCACTGCTTAGTGGAGCTTAACCTTTTCAAAATGGTCCAATGACAGCAAAGGGAGGGAATATTGCACTATGTAAATGGCACAGATGGGAATACAGCCATAATCTGTTATAGCTCATCTGTGCAGATATAATGGCTGGAGTAGGAGAGGGAGTGGACCTTCGGGTGCAACACTGGAGCATTCAGGAGTCCAGAGTCATGTCTGGACTCTTAGTAAAAAAACATGAGGACATACTGCTGCAGGGCCAGTACCAGTGCTCCCAATACAAAGCAGAAGCCTGGGACCATCTCACACATGACCTCACCAGTGCTACTGGCATCCCCAGACTGGTGAGCAATTATGGCACCACTATGCCGACGTAAAGCATAGGAAGGGGGCGTTCTTGGACCAGTGTGGATCTAAGATGTGTGGGAGCGGAATGCTCCAGTAGTGTGCATCACTATAAAGTAGTTTGTAGCAAATACTAGACTGAGAATGTGATAGACAGATATGCATAATGTCCTACAGCTGCAGCAGAGAGGGCTATGAACATCGAAGCCCATGGTGACAGACTGCTGAGGCTGTGCTGATAGGCTGGTGAGTACAAAGCTATTTTGCAGTATATTGTTCAAATAGCTAAGAAGGAGTACATTGCTTACTGCTAGTAGGTATACTGTTACTGTGTGAACTGAATAAATAAAGTTTGACTAATATTGATGTACAATAAAGACCCTTACAAAAAAACTGTTGTGTTTATTCTGGTATGCTGTTGTAGACATAGAATGTATACAGGTTCTTCACAGCAAATATAGCTGTGACAGAATGCATTAACTGAGGTTCATCTGTGAACAAGCTGTTAAGAGAAACTGTAGATGGCGTAGTTGTAAAATGAGATATAAATTAAATATGAAATATATACTGCACTAAGCTCTGAACCTTGAATAGTAATATCTAAAGTATCAAAGTGTGTTCCATGCAGCATTGCCTTATGTTAACCTTTGCTTTCCAGATTGTAGTAATCCAAAGGAGTAATGCACAGTACAATAACTGTCTGTCATGCATGCATCACAGGATTACAAATTCAGAATGTCTAACCAAGAGACTATTAGGCAGAAACCAGTAAATCAAAAATCAGCAGTTCCCAAGTACCTCATTGTGATGAGATGTAGTTTAGTTGCTCATTTTGCACACCCAGACATGGTTTGAATCCAGGGAGTGGTAATAAGATGTGTGCATATCTACACACAAGGAATCATGAATAAATGTAAAAACAGTCAGGTAGTGTTAACAGATATTTTCTCCACAGGTTTTACAGGTAAGGACATGTTGGTAGTAGCTGTATGAAGGGTATATGAATAAACTATGTACAACTGTTCAATTGTCCCACCACTTGCCTGAAATGACTGCAGGGTAGGTACATACAATATGCACTCTTTCCAAATCATACCTCTCAACTGTACAGATATTCACTGAATGTCCTGATATTTGCCTCAGATTTTTAGTCTGTTTTACATAAAGTAATGGTGTCATGGCAAATCACTGGCAAATCGTTATAGACTGAGGTTATAAAATAATGATAAACATATAAGTGTCAGATGTCATATCCTTCAGAAAAGCCATGTGTTAGAAAAATATGTATTAATGTGTGTATTAGCAATATGCTTAGTGCATTTAGAGCTTGAAAAGGGTTAACACATTGATTCTATTTCATACTGCATAAATCTGTACAAACTGCAGTTGCTTTCTGACCTTGTATTGTTAGCTAAAATCTTGCTTGTGCCTTGGAAATTTACTGAGAAGTAGGTGATTTCTGCTTGCATTAGGAAAATAATGAATAGAACAATACTACTTGTATGAAACTTAGACAAGAAGTTCTGCTGTGCTGTGATAAAATACACAGCTGTAGAAGTTACAGATAATTAGTACAAAGCCTGCTTGAAAATATAAACTGCAATCAGCATTTGCTTGTATCTGAATTAGAAGAGTACCTTGAAATGTAACACTGTACAATAGACGCTTGTAAACGGATTAATGGTCACCAAGGCCAGGTTGTTTTTCTCAAACGTTTCTCACAAATCTAGTCATGTCAGCAGAAAATCTGAGCAACATCTGCTGTAGAACAATGCTAAAAGTTGTGTTTGATTACGTCAGCTTAGAAGGCCATGTCTTGTAAAATAGTATAAGAATAAGCATACTTCCTGTTAGTAGTTAGACAAATCCTTGTATTTGCATGTTTTTGTCTCCTTGCGGCAAGTCAATTAAAAGTGCCTTAAGTGAACCTTATGTATATTGGTCTTTGAAGTTTTTTCCTTTGACAGATTGGTCCTTCAGACTGGAAACCCTCACTTTGCCTCGGATCAGACAGGCCAGGTGGCTTGAAACCATACGGGGAAGAAACCACATTGGTTCTTCTTATTTGAAAAGCCCTCCGACTGAATTTTCGTACAAAAGAGGCCAGCCACTTTCTGATCTGCGACTGAAGGACGGGTTTACTCAAACCAGGTGATCAATCATGAAGGCTCAGGTAAGGTGAATCTACCTTCTTTTTCTGTTTTAGATCAGGGACTAGATTTGTATTTGTTCTGTTAAGATTTTGTTTATAAGTCAGGGACAGAAAGATTACTGTCTTGTTATAGATCAGGGAAACAGAGCAGGTAGGCAGTCATTCTGAAGAGACTATAAAAACATCCGTGGTACTACGTTAAAAATAAGGAGTTACATAACGATTGAAAGGGTAGAACAAAGTGGGTAATAATTGTACAAAAATGTCCCAAAATCCGCCGTTAACTGAAGACGCGAAATATATGCAGTCACAGTGTGCTGATAATATTAAATACTACTCAAAATGGGTTAATAAGTATGAATTTGATGGTAAACTAGAAAAATCCTCGCTTGTCAAACTTGTCAAACAGCTTAAGACCAATTCCAAAGGTCGGGTAAAAAAGCAACATCAATTAGGAATTCCTCAGGCACTCAGGTGGATTGAGGAAGTAAACCGAAGGGAACAAAAGAATAATAATTCAAAAGCAATGTTTTTAGAAAAAGAGGACAATAATTTAGTAATAGCATCAGTCCCTCTGCCTCCCTTACCAGAATATGAGGCAAGTGAACAAGTAAGTCCACCCCCACAATATCCTGCTGTCACTGTGAATAGAGACACTACAAAAGCAAAACCGTTCATTAGAGATCCCGTCGAGACCAGGTCTCGAACACGGGCAGGAAACTCAAAAGGGGACATTGATTTATATCAAATGGGTAGAAATTCACAATCTATGAGTGAAGAAGAAATATGCCCACTTATAGAAGTGCCTAATCCTCAGGCAGGGCAAGAAGGTCAGGACCCAACTATTCTAGTGTATAGACCCTGGACTCCGGAAGACATCCGGAAAGCCACTGAGGGAATTCCCCATCCAAAAGTTAATTTTAGAAAGTTTTTAGAAGATTTGCAAGGAATGAGGCTGAGTTATAATTTAAACGGAGAAGAGGTAGAAAACGTAGTCAGACAAATTGTGGGGCCAGATTGGCACATGATTAGTGGCGACTGGAATCCCCATGATGTTGCACTCAGGCCCCTCCCACATAGCAGCGCAGAATTAGACAACAGAGTGAAAGGTCTCATAGACCGAATCTCTGAGAAATGGAAGCCTAGGGCAGACTGGACTTGCATTAATCAATGCATCCAACAAGAAGGTGAAACTGTTGACAGATATTATGTCAGACTGTTAGAATGTTTTAATAACCACTGTGGAATGCAGGTTCCTGAAGATCAGACACACGATTCTCCATATGAGCAGCAGTTAAAGAATGCATTTTTGAAAGGCAGTATCGCACCCATAAGCAGTTTTATTACAAAACACATGGTAGATCATCGTACAAGCAGGTTACAGTCATTGCTTGAATATGCTAGGCATGCTGAATGGCATTTTAATAGCAAAAAGAAAAAGAAAGCCCAAGTATTTTCTGTAGAGGATGGAGCAGAAGTTTAGGTAGTACAGTTCGGAAAAAGAGGCAAGAGAAATGCCCAGGGAAACAAACAATCTGATCAACGATCAGAGGACTTTGAAGGGCGAAAGAAAAGGGGTGAATGTTTTAAATGTGGTAAGAAGGGACACTTGGCAAGGGATTGCAAGAAAAACAAGAAGGCAACCACGGAAGATAACGAGGGTCAGAACTGACTATACGATAGTCAGGAATCACTAGAAGGGAATAGCAGAGAAGGGATAAATGAGTATGTGATAAAGGGAGTAGAGAATGTGACAGAAGAATTAGAGGAAGTGCAGGAAGCCACAGATAGTGAAGAAAATGAAATATTGGATTTGGCTTTATTGAGCTCAGAGCTCTATTTAGCAGACACAAAACCAGAAGTTACACTTCTGGTAGAAGGGAGGGAAGTCAGATTCTTGTGTGACTCAGGGGCATCACTGACCCTGATACATCTCTCCAAACTGCCAGAGAATTCAGAGTCACCTAATTACATATTAGTGAAAGCAGCTAATGGACAGCTGTATCGGGAACCCCTCTCCCATAATATTGTGATAACTGATCCTGTTTCAGGATTGACCCAGAAAAGCAAAATTGTTTCTGCAAAATGCCCAGTAAACCTCTTGGGCAGAGACCTTATGCAGCTATTTGGTATATCAGTAGTTCCGACTATGCAGGGTATGGAAGCACAGCAACAAATTGATACCTTTGCAGTGCAATCGGAGGGTGAAATGTTTTATTGGTACAGCCAGGACTTGCTTACGACTGGTCCAGGGGCAGTGACCAAATAGTTGATGAACGTAGCCATCAGCAAGTTCCCCTCCATTGACATTGATAGACAACATTTGTTGCACTGTACTCTGTATTATTGTAACACACCAGGACCTGATAAGGAATATGAGCAAGAATTGTTTAGAAATCGTGCAAACAGATTGATATTACGTAATCTGTACTGGGACACAGAAGGGAACAGTGTAATCAGCTGTTCATTGCCCCAGGAGTTCTTTGCACTTTACAAATCTAATTGGTTACCACGTTAGCTTAACTAAGGACAAAAATGTGAAATGGGTAGACTTGGGAGAAAAAGTCACGAGATGGGAGAAACAGACAGAGTTAGAACTGTCAGAACAGGGAATACAAATGCAGAAGATGAATTGGATAACTCAGACCCACCCAGCTGTACACTTGCAGTCTAGCAAGGACAGCTGATTAGCACTCCTATTGAAGGAGGAAGAGAATGCCTTACACAATATACCAGAAACTCTCTAGTCAATAAGAAAATCAGATGTAGGACTTATTCGTACAGCAGGACCAGTTACTATTACGCCAAAGTCAGCATTTAGACCACAAAAAAGACAGTATCCCTTAAGAAAAGATGCAGAGGTAGGAAACAAACCTATTATAGCAGCTTTACTTAAGGAAGGGTTGCTGGTGGAATCTCCTGATTCACTATGTAACACACCCTTATTTCCTGTTAAGAAAGCGAATGGAGAGTGGCGTATGGTCCAAGATTTGCAAGCTGTAAATGACGCAGTAATACCAAGGGCACCTACGGTGCCAGACCCACACACTCTGTTGAATGACTTAAAACCTCAACAAAAGTATTTTTCTGTGGTAGATATCAGCAATGCGTTCTTTTCGATACCGATATACCCTGACAGCCAGCATTGGTTTGCATTCACATTTCAGGGGAAAAGGTATACATATACGTGACTACCACAGGGGTATTGTGAAAGTCCAACAATATTCTCACAAGAAATGGCAAGCAACTTGATGGGATCTACCCCACCATGAGGTTGTCAAATTTTGCTTTATGTTGACGATATCCTGCTGGCGGCCCCCACCCAGCAAGATTGTAAAGAAGATACCATAGCGCTATTGCAATTTTTAGCCACTGAAGGACATAAAGTAAGCAAAAATAAACTGCAGCTTTGGAAAAAACAAGTTAAATACCTAGGATATGTAATATCCAAGGAAGGTAGGACATTAGATGAGGACAGAAAAATAGCGATTTTGCAAGCACCAAAACCCACTACCAAGAAGGAAATTATGTCCTTCCTGGGTACGACTAATTTTTGTCGGAGTTGGATTCCCAACTATGCCTTGGAATCTGCACCGTTGACTAACCTGATTTATAAAAAGCCTATGGCAGCACAGGATTTATTACAATGGACACCAGAAGCAGAATCTGCTTTCTGCAAACTAAAACAGTTAATAGTGTCCTCATTAGTTTTGGGATTACCAAACTATCATAAACGTTTTTTCCAAACTGTAGATTGTAAGCAAGGTTATATGACATCAGTGTTAACACAGCAGCATGGGGACAAGCAATGCCCTTTTGCTTATTATTCATCACAACTGGACCCAGTGGCACGGTCTTTACCTCACTGTGTACAAGCAGTAGTTGCAGCTGCAATGGCAGTACAGGCTTCGGCCTCAGTAGTGTTGTTCCACCCTCTCACATTGAGAGTGCCTCATGCAGTCATGATTATTTTACTACAAGAAGGTAGCATATCTTTCCCCTGCTAGGCATCTTTCCTGTATGACTATATTGTTGAGCCAACCTCATATGACAATTGAACGATGTACGACTATGAACCCTTCTACCTTGCTCCCAACCCCTGCAGATGGCACACCCCACAGCTGCCTGCAGGTGATTGAGCAAAAGACACTGCCTAGAAAAGATCTTACGGATGTTCCCTTGGATGATGCCGAGGTGACATACTACGTGGACGGCTCATGCAAAAGGGGTCCTGCAGGGCAGAACCTAGTAGGATATGCAGTAGTTTCTGACACAGACATTATAGAAGCAAAATCTTTACCACATAGTTTATCTGCACAGGCAGCAGAATCGATTGCCTTGACACGGGCATGTACCTTAGCAAAAGGTAAATGTGTGAATATTTTTACTGACAGCCAGTACACTTTTTCTACTGTATATGTTTTTGCGCAGCAATGGAAAAATTGAGGAATGATAACATCTATTGGCAAACCAATCAATCATGCACAGTTTATTTTAGATCTTTTAGAATATATTCAGTTACCTTAGAAAGTAGATATTTGTAAATGCACAGCTGATACCAAGCAACAGGACAGGATTTCAAAAGGTAATGCGAGAGCTGAGACAGCTGCAAAGCAGGCAGCTTCAGAAGTATTTCTTTTGAATGAGGAACTACAACCCTCTGAGATTTTAGACTTAGAAATGTTAAAGACAATGCAAACACTATGCAAACTGAAAAACAAAGATGGGTAAAATGAGGAGCAATTCTCGAAAAGGGGCTGTACATCTCTAAAGAAAGAAAACCAATATTTCCATCTAATTTGTTTAGATATGCAGCTTTGTTGAGCCATGGACAGTGCCATATCTCAACAGGGGGGATGGTACAGCTGGTGAACCGAGTGTTCACGACGTACGGATTTACAAACTACTCTAAAAAATTTTGTTCGTTATGCCACATCTGTAATAAACATCATGCACAAGGGGTGTTAAAGCCCAAGCAAGGGAGTTTCCCTACACCACCATATCATCTGTGTGGATTTCATAGAGTTGAATAAATGTGAAAATAAGAAGTATTGTCTTGTCATTGTAGATATGTTTTCCAGATGGGTGGAAGCCTTTCCGACAAAAAATCCAGATGCTACGACTGTGGCCAAAGTTCTTGTTAAAGAAATCATCCCTAGATTCGGCATTCCGGAAAGGATCTACAGTGACAACGGCACACACTTCGTAAACCAGACCATACAGCAGTTAAGTAGACATTTTGTCATTTCTTTAAAAAATCATTGTGCATATCACCCACAATCTGCAGGGCTAGTAGAGAGGCATAATGGGATTTTAAAGAGTAAGCTAAGAAAATTAATAACAGAAACACAGAGAAATTGGGTGTACTGTCTGCCCCTGGCACTGTTGAGCATGAGAACTGTTCCAAATGCAAAAGGATTGACTCCTTTTGAAAAACTCTTTGGAAAGGTTTATTATATACCTCAGTGGAAATCTCTCATGCCCGCAGACCAGGAAGCTGACAGTACATTAGCTGAGTATATGAGAAACCTTTTAAATTCTAAACATTTGTTGCAGTTAAATTCCGTTTCAGACAAAGAACGAACCAGACCGTCAGAAGTGGCAGTTCCCCCTGGAGCGTGGATCTGGCTGAAGATAGTTAAGAAGAAGAATTGGGCATCTCCGAAGTGGGAAGGTCCATATCAAGTGCTTTTGTCAACACCCACTGCAGTCAAAATTGCGGAGCGTGCTTCCTGGATCCACCTGGCACACTGTAAATTAGTTAAAAACTTTAAACTGGACAAAAATCTTGTTACATGCCAAGAGCAAAAATGATAGAGTCCAGAAGAAACAGAAATGCAGAACGACCCTTTCCTCAGAAGTATTGCATAATCATCCTGTTAACTGTATTAGTGACAATAATCTTTTTGTTGTGGCCTTTTCTTTTCCCAGCCACACAGACTGAACTGAATAAACGTGAAGCGTTACTCATAAACTGGCATCCAAACTTTAACACTTACCAGGCAATTAAATATGTGTATGCTGAGACTTTCAGTGTTTCGAATTGCTGGATTTGCACAGCTTTGCCGACAGCATACGGGGGGTTATTAATGACTACGGTCCCCCTAGGGGTTAATGAGACCTGGAAGAACTTGGTTTATGATACCTCAACCATTACAGCACAAGATAAAATAGCATTGCACTTGTCTGTTCCACAAAAGGGAACTGTGTGTTTTTATAAAAATGATACTGTTCAGGTGGGTTGGAGCAATTGCAATGTGACTGTTCCTTATAAATGTTACACTAAAGGTATCAATGTAGATCTTTATTGTACTACAAACTATGATTCATTTCTTGGATTGATGCACAAAACACTTGAAGTAAAACATAATTCTGTTCTTTATAAACAGCTGTCTACAATTGATAGAAAAATGTTTCATGCAGGGCGAGTATATATTCATAGCAAGGTTACTACTAAAGTAGAGGACTGTTATTTTGTGTGTGGCAGAAAGGCATACAAATGGTTACCTGAGAATTGGTCCGGCAGTTGTTTTTTGGGTTACCTGGTTCCGGCCATATGACACACTGCAGTTTTGCCTCATGGAAAAATTTGAAATGTCTGGGAAGTCGTCAAGAAACCTGTAAATCCAGTGGGACAAATCGATGCGCATTGGAAAGACCATCACTCTCTAGGCAAAGGACTGACACACATGGACTTGAGTGATAGCGTTATATCGTGGGAAGGCATATTACCAGCATATGGAGCAGTGAAATCAATCTGGGAGCTGAGAAAACTGTCAAAACTTCTCGAAGTAATGAGCAATGCAACTTTTTCTGCTTTCAAATTGGTGACTGATGAACTGAATGCTATGAAAACTGTAGTGCTCCAAAACCACGTGGCTCTCAAGTTCACCCTAGCGGCGAGAGGTGGTATGTGCCCTTTAATCCAAGAAGAATGCTCTTCGTATATTCCTGACCATAAACACGAGATAGACAATCATCTTGAGGTAATTCAGCAAGTGTCGGCCATGACCAAATCAGGCCCAAACCCACTGACGGACTTTTTCCAGAAATGGTTTGGGCTGTGGGGTACCATCTAATGAACATCCTGACTGCCATTTTTGTAGGTATGCTCCTACTGGGAGTATGTGTTTGTCGTGGTATCCCCTGCATGAAAATACTGATTAAAGACTTTATAGACATATCAGTTTCTGAAACCTTATATCAAAGTACTGAGTTTGAAGATCTGTTAAAAGACTGGAGATGCTTTCATAAGTTTAAACTAAATGACTCCCTTAACTGCAAATCCTGAGTGGAAGAGGTTGGGAGAAGAAAACAAGCTGTTTATGCTTATTTTGAAAGTAGAGTAAATATTAATAGGGCGAAATGTTAGAAAAATATGTATTAATGTGTGTATTAGCAATATGCTTAGTGCATTTAGAGCTTGAAAAGGGTTAACACATTGATTCTATTTCATACTGCATAAATCTGTACAAACTGCAGTTGCTTTCTGACCTTGTATTGTTAGCTAAAATCTTGCTTGTGCCTTGGAAATTTACTGAGAAGTAGGTGATTTCTGCTTGCGTTAGGAAAATAATGAATAGAACAATACTACTTGTATGAAACTTAGACAAGAAGTTCTGCTGTGCTGTGATAAAATACACAGCTGTAGAAGTTACAGATAATTAGTACAAAGCCTGCTTGAAAATATAAACTGCAATCAGCATTTGCTTGTATCTGAATTAGAAGAGTACCTTGAAATGTAACACTGTACAATAGACGCTTGTAAATGGATTAATGGTCACCAAGGCCAGGTTGTTTTTCTCAAAAGTTTCTCACAAATCTAGTCATGTCAGCAGAAAATCTGAGCAATATCTGCTGTAGAACAATGCTAAAAGTTGTGTTTGATTACATCAGCTTAGAAGGCCATGTCTTGTAAAATAGTATAAGAATAAGCATACTTCCTGTTAGTAGTTAGACAAATCCTTGTATTTGCATGTTTTTGTCTCCTTGCGGCAAGTCAATTAAAAGTGCCTTAACTGAACCTTACGTGTATTGGTCTTTGAAGTTTTTTCCTTTGACACCATGCAAATGCAAAACCTGCTTATTTTATCAACTTTCTAAGTTTGTAAGAGCAATATCTAAACATTGTCCATATTTATGGGCTTTTGTCCCACTCTTTTGTATGGCTTTGTCCAGATGTCATGCTCTAAGAGGTTGAGAGGTATGTCCCGATACATGTCTTTCAAGTGTCATGCTGTCATGTTTAGTGGTCACTACTGCAAATAATCCTGGACATAGATAGGAAACCAGTTGATGTATGCCAGTAGCACACTCACATAACAGCAGTTCAGGGTACCCCTCCTGTGCCAGATATGTAACCCTGACATGTATGAGTCCCCTCTAGTCATGTACCCAGAGTTGCCACAGTTTGCCTCATATCATTCCTGGCTGACAGTTTAATAGGTATATTTGTACTCAGAAGCTATGGACCATAGGTAGATGTAAAGTGAGGGCAGACCCGTAGAGTATTGAGCAGTACTGTTGTGGAAAATAGAAGCATAAACAGTTGTTAATGGACTTTTTCTTTCTCCCACCACCCCTCATCTGCATCAATAATTATTAGTCATATACTACAGGTATGTTGTGCTCCAACCCTAATGTTAGGACTTGTGTTATATTATTGTTAATATGATTGATTGCTTGCAGTTAACATACCTTGTTCATTCAAATACCATTGTTGGTAGCCTGTTGCAGTCAATGTTATTGGCATGCTGTTATGATACATACTGTTGTTCCATTTATGCATGGGTTCTGTTTCCTATGCAACTGTTTCAAATCTGTTTTATGGGGTTAATTGGAACACCCATGCATGCTGTTCTAACTAATCTTGAAATGTGTTATTCATGACTAACCAACATATTTTGTAAAACTTCAACACCATAGCATGTTTGGGAAGGCAGATCCCAGTGGATCCACCTGTCCCACCTCATCTGGCCGTGGCACCGGGCAACAGCATATCTGGGACCCAACCAGAATCTCCCTTGGCTGCTGGTCCTGCATCACCTTTGGGTGGAACCACCCCAGGGGATGGGGCCCATCCCCTCCGTGGGAGCAGGTGCGGACAAGAGCCTTTCACCCACAGTCAAGTCCAGGGTTTGGTACACAGCACCCTTCGATCTGAGTTCTGAGAGCAGCTGCTCCATATTGAGGGCTGCCTGGTGCACCTTTAGGGGTAGGCCGCCCCTCCGGTTCAACGCCCATCAAAGCCACCTTTGGTGCCATGAAGGTGCAGAGGTGACTGCCCATGGATGGGGATCTCAGTCCCACTGTAACCATATGGGGGCCCATGGGCTTCGGATTCCCAACCACCCTCCCCATCAAATGTGTTTACCCCCCTCATCTGTCATATACTGCCCCTGTCTGCTGTCTTGTCTGTCTTCCCTGTCTCTCTACCCAACCTACCTTCCCAGACGTACCTACAATCCTTCCCCAACATCCCACTCTCACCTTAAAAGAAAAAAAGAAAAGGGCATTTGTCCCAAAGAAAAATATTGCCCCATACATAGCTGTCCATTTCACACATGTCCACTGGACATATGTAATCTGGTCCAGTTGGCTTGATAACATATTTCTGTTGTCCTCACTCCTCTATCTGGGGTTTGAGTGTCCAAATTCACCTCCAAATTCTGTACTAATTTACAGCTGTTGTTGTATAAGAAATGGATATCTATGGACCTTCCCTACACCCATCCTGAACATCCCTAGCTATCTTTCATATTCTTTTTCTCTCTGTGTGCCCCTTTTTCACCACTTTCCTATCACCTCTTTTTCTTTTCTTTTAAAGAAATCAGCATGGTGTAAGTGGGTGTAAGCGAGTTTGCATGATATTAAGTGAAGCCAACACAGATTAAGCATCTCTACTGTTAACCATGTGTTGGCATCACTTAGCATTGTGCAAACCCACTTAAAGCCACTTAAAACTGCTTTAATCACTCTGTCTCCATCAACCATTGTTCTGCCTAGCAACAAAACAATCAGCCCTGTCAAGTCTCAGACTTGGGGCCCTATACACCATAGTCAGAGCAATGCACCACTGCACCATTTGAGCTGTAGGGATTTCTGATGCTTTTTCAAACATATCATACAGCAGAGTCATTCAACAGTAGGGAAAAGATTCTATAGAATGTCAGGTTTTGTATAAATACATATACATATGTATATATGTATGGAGATCCATATATTTGGAAAAATATATACATAATATATATATATATAGAAATATACATATAAAATATATACATATAAAATACATACATAGAAATATACATATAAAATATATACATACATATATATATATATATATATATATATATATATATATATATATATATATATATATATATATGCTCATAACATGTAGCAGAGTCATACCTCAGAACCATACCTCTGAAGCTCTTAGTGCAAGAATTCTGGCCAAAGGCTGTCAAAATGGAGGGACAATGGGCCAGAACTAGGGACCTATTTTAAATATTGCTCTTATAAATGTAGAAAGTTACTAGAGTAACAGGGTTTGTTTCAACATACATGTTCTGAAGGATGTGAGGTCTGAAACTGAAATGTATGTCATCATTTACTGACAGAAATCCTCAGATCATCACAATGATTTACCGGAGAAATAAAAATAAGTCTGTGGAACAGACCAGAAATATGAGCAATAAACCTGGACATTCTGAAACAATCTGGCCAGTTGAGAGGTATGCTCAGAACCCCTTAGTGCAAAAAATCTGGACCAAGCCTGACAAAGTGGGGAGAGAATACCATGAAAATAGGGACATATCTGAAATGGAGTAGATAAGCTGACACAGTTGCTCCAGTAACACCCTCCTGTCTTTCCTAACATATATTGACTGAAATAGCACAAGTCCAACACTCAATTTCTTCTCACTAGTTAGTGACTTAAATCCTCACATCATCCCACTGATGTATCAGAAATACACAACACTTATCGGGACCAGACAACAGTACATCCTACAAATATCTGGACATAACATCACATTAGGGAAACTACATTGAGCTGCTAAGCAAGTCACCAAGCACCGTTTAAACTACAGTCAGACTGACACAACACTAACCCAAATCTGCTATGGGGAATTATACATGTATTTGCAAATATATAAGGCACTACAGGGATGTAACAGCACTGAAAAATAGACACCATTGTGAAAGTGCATACCCACAACCAATTTCACCACAGTCACAGTGACATACCGGTAAACCAAATGGACAGTAAAGTATAAGGACTGTGTGAACAAAAACATCATGTTTGCCAGTTACACACTACCCCTACATATACTGGCCCAATTCACAGTGTAGTATGAATCCTGACCATGGTACGGGACATGTCTCAGTCTGCCCCTACAAACATATACAGCTGATAGACCACCAGAAACCGAAGCAGCATGCACAGTCAGATAGAAAAAGAGCCATGACACTTGCATCTATCCCCCCTACACAGGCCAAATGACATTTACACACTACACTGCTACACAATCCTGACAGCCTGTCAACAATTACCAGAAATACAGAGACCTCTCAACTGTACAGAGTCCCACAGAATGTCCAGGCTTTGTCCTCATATATAAGACCCCTTCCACATAACATGTCTGGCATTTTGATACATCACTGGGATGATATCAAGAATAAAGGCACTAAATAATGATATACCGTACCTATCAACCTCTTACTGCATGAAATCTGGACAAAGCCTGATATACTTGGGGGACAGAGGCCCAAAAACATATCTTTTTTGAGGGATATGAAGTCAGAAACACAAATGGATGTTACCATTTGCTGACTGCAATCCCCAGAGTATGCTACTGATTTCCAAAAGACAAAAAATATCTGAAGAACACACCAAACATGAGTCCAAACTCTGGCCATTCTGCAGATAGCCCTACAGTTGAGAACTATGTCAACCACATAACATTGTCAGACTTAAAATCACACAGAAAATCCATGTCCACACTAATCCTGTTAAAATAGCATTAATCCAACTGTATAACAGCAATACTCACATTCTGATTCCAAAATATTCATGTCAATCCTAGCTAACAGAATGAAAATCCCACTTTCAAAGACAATTAATAATGATCAAATTGGATTTTTATATAACAGGCACACACATGATAATATTAAAATGATACTTACTCTTATAGATTATGTGAATAAAGAAGATAGAGAAACACTTGTAATTGGATTAGACATAGAAAAAGCCTTTGATTACCTCAACTGGGTATATCGATTTAAAAACTTTAGCATTATTTGAATTTCCTCCTCCTTTCATCTTATTACTAAAAAACATATATATTAATAACTTAGCCTACATTAAATTAGGTCCTTTCACCTCAGAATCTATCCATATAACGAAAGGTACTAAACAAGGATGCCCCCTTTCTCCTGTGTTATTTGTTTTGGCTATAGAAATACTTGCAGAAATAATGCGCAATAATCCAAGAATAAAAAGAATAGAAGTCTTTGACCAGTACATATCTAAAATAATGCTTTTTGCTGATGATATTTTATTAACCCTATCAAACTCCATAGAGTCATTAGGAGAGCTAGAAGAAGTAATGGAGAAATTTTATAAGATTTCAGGTCTACACTTTTAATAGATCAAAATCAAAATTTCTATTTTTAAGTAAGAAAAAAGAACTACAAGTTACAGATAAATCCATCACAGGAAAACAAGAACTTACGTTAAATTATTTAGGAAGAGTGTTATGCAAAAATATAAACAAAACAATATTAAATTATAAAAACATTATTGAAACAATAAAAATATATATAGAAAAGTAGAACAAAATAATATTAACTTTTGAAGACACATTGCAATTAATAAAAATGGTATTATTGCCAAAAATACTATATGTAGCATTAGCAATACAGTTAATTCCTGAAAGATGCATTCTTAAAGAAATAAACTCATGTTTAATAAAATCTTTATAGTATCCCAAAAAGAATAGAGTAGCTCTAACTCATCACATTAGACCCTGGAAACAAGGAGGATTGAACTTCCCAGAAATAGAAACATATATAAAAGCATCTGTGCTTAAAACTAAAATAGACTGGATAAACCCAAATTATTTTGCCAACTTGAAAGAATTAACAACGGCTATATTAACAAATGAATTTAATCTGTTAAAAAATTTTTAATAGTAGACAAATCAAACAAACCCTGGTACATACTATGCATAAGTATACAATATAATATAACAAAACCTTCTAAAACAACACTGATTAATCATTATATCATTTCCTTTAGGAAACTTATCAATGCAAACATAGATCTAAAACTTTGGTTTGACCTATTAACCCCATTTACCATCACTAAGAGCTTTCCTCACAAAATATATAGGGAAACAATAACCGCCTGGGACCAAAATGGATTATTATGCTGGTTTCAATGTGTAAATAAATTAAATGTTTTGGATATACATATGATAAAAACTGCTTACAATATTCCAACACAGGACTGATTAACCTTACAAAGCATTCTAATGTACACTCAAGATTTATGCAGATTAATTAATAATTCCTCTTTTAAAGATATTCCAAATCTAATACGTTTTCTGTATGAATTGATATATAATAGTTGTGAAAAGAAAAATTCCATTTCAAATCTATATAAAGAATTAATAACATATAAAACAATTCCCAAACCATCATATTGGCAGTTCTTAACAAAAGGCCAGTCATTGCAGTTAACAGAAGAAATTAAAACTAACATCTTACTATCAGTTAGTTACACCTCTAACACACAGTACTGGAAAATATTTAACTGGAAATACTTACATAGAGCATTTTAACACCAGATAGAATTAAAAAGATCAATACTACTACAAATGTTTTTGCTGGAGGTGTGAAAAGTCAAATAAAGCAGACCGGATTTATATTTTTTATGAATGTAATAAAATTAAATCATACTGGAATGGAATCAATCATTTTTTACAAGCTGTATTTAATGAATCCTTTACCTTAACTAATGCATTGATTATACTAAATGTAAATGAAGGTCCCTACCTGAATAAGACAAATATGTATTTGTTATGGACAATACTTGCTATCTCTAGGAAAGGTGTTTACCAGAAGGTGGGATTCAAATACACCCCTGACCTTGGAAGAATTCTACACTTTACTGAAGACAACTGCATCGGTGGAAATAAAAATCAAAGGACTACAAATCTATCCTACGCCATTGGTAAATAATCCTTGGAAGAAAGTTATATCTTTGTTGGACACTCTGCAATAATTAATATCATATCTCTGATAACTGATCGACACAATCTCCTCACTTGTGAGTACATTTCCCTCATTATCCTTTAGCACCCTTATCTGCTGCACATCTTTCCTAGTTCAGTCCCTATGTCTAGCCAATCAGTACAGGTCCTTTTCTCCATCCTTAATGTCCAACCTTTCATACAACTCTTCATATGCCTCATCCTTAGCCTTCACCACCTCTCTCTTTGCTATGCACCTCATCTTCTTATACTCCTGTCTACTTTCTTCATCTCTCTAACAATCTCACTTCTTCACCAAACTCTTTCTCTGTATACGCTCCTGTACTTCCTCATTCCACCACCAGGTCTCCTTGTCCTCCTTCCTCTGTCCAGATGTCTCACCAAGCATCTTTATAGCCATCTCACTTACTAGCTCTGCTGTAGTTACCCAGATATTCAGTAATTCTTCACTACCACCCAGTGCCTGTCTTAACTCTTCCCTGAACTCAACCTCACAATCACCCTTTTTCAGTTTCCACCATTTGATCCTTGGTGCTGCCCTCAAACTCCTCCTCCTCTCCTTGATCACCAGTGTCATCCCACAGACCAACATTCTATGCTGCCTAACTACACTTTCTCCTGTCAACACTTTACAGTCTCCAATCTCCTTCAAACTGGCGCTCCTGCATAGGCTATAATCCAGTTGTGTGCACCTTCCTCCACTCTTGTATGTCACCTTCTGCTACTCCCTCTTTTTAAAATACATATTCACCACAGCCATGTCTATCCTTTTTGCAAAATCCACTACCATCTCACTTTCTGCATTCCTTTGCTTAACACTATACCTATGCATCACTTCCTCATCCCCTCTGTTCCCTTCAACAACATGCCCATTGAAATCTACTCCAATCACCACTCTCTCACCCTTGGGTACAGTCATCACCACTTCATCCAACTCACTCCAAAATTTTTCTTTCTCATCCATCGCACACCCAACTTGAGGAGCATATGCACTAACAATATTCATCATTACACCATCAATTTCCAGCTTCATAAACATCACTCTATCTGACACTCTTTTCACCTCCAAAAACACTCTTGGCATACTGTTCCTTCAGGATAACATCTACACCATCTCTCTTCCCATCCACACCATGATAGAACAATTTGGACCCACCTCCGATACACCTAGCCTTACCCCCCTTCCATCAGGCCTCTTGCACACACAATATATTAGCCTTCCTTCTGTCCATCATATCTGCTAGCTCTGTCCCTATACCAGTCATACTGCCAACATTAAAAGTGCCTACCCTCACTACCATACTCCTAGCCTTTATCCTATATTCCTGCCATATGAGTGTCAGACATCCTCCAGGGTATGTCTGTGAATCCAAAGGCTATTGTGCTATCGAATGACTTAAGTGTGTTCCAGAAATATTAAGAAAGTGTCACTAATTTGAGCCCATTGCCACTCATGTATGTGTAGTGTCCTCCAGATATCCTGCTCTAACAGGTTGATGGGAATGACTGAGCAGCAAGAGTGTAAATACAGTGTGACATACTGACATAGAACAGAAATGTATATCAGGTATTACCTATGCACATGTATGTGTGGGTAGGTGTACCTGGCCACCTCATAACAACAGACATGAGATGCAAAATGTCAGGCAAATAAGCTGTACATGTTGTACATGTGTGTAATCTTAGTTTCTTTGCATCCAACAGAGTTAGATTTCTACAGCTACTGGTTGTTGCATTGCCCTGACACAGACATGGGTACTAGAATAAGCATGATTATCAGGTTGAAATTGGAGAGGTATCCACCTGTGTTATGACCTTGTGTCCATGCCTACTACAAACAGCTATATGACCACCTACATAGCTGTATGGACTCAGCAAAACCTTCCTCCACCAAGGTAGAGTAATCCCCTTTGCTGGACAGAAGCAACACACAAACCACATGATCGGTTGCTATATTGGTTGTACAGGGCAAAGTAGGAGCAGGCAACAACTTGGCAGCAATTCAGCCTTTGTCTGAATGAGCATATAAGGTCACAAGTAGATTACTGTAAGGCTAACTATAAGTACAAATTGGACACATCCACCAAGGGCAATCACAAGGCTATCTTCACATATGTCTGCAATCTCAGAGGCAACAACCCAACCCACCCTGTAATGGTGGTCAATCACATCACATACACACACATCATAGCTATAGCCAATCTGCTGCTGTGCAGGTTTAGGGCAAACATCACCTGCCTGGCTTACCAACAGTATAGGTGGATATGCACAGTACCCGCACCCCTCCCTTCATCATCAGAGCGCAGGTGCATACTGCCTAATTAAAGTTAACAAAGGCAAGTCTCCATGGGACCTGATGACATTCCTGTCTGCATCCTACATGACCTCAGGCATATGCTTCCAGATCCATTTCACACTGTATGCAAGCAAAGCCTGAGCACCATTGACATCCCATCTGCAAGGAAGACAGCCACTGACATCCCTCTACACAAATGTGAATGATGAATGGTGGTTTATGCAATGTACTGGCCCTCACGGGGGGGGGGGGGACTGAGACATCAGGACCAGGAGTAAAATGCAGGTTCATACTGTGTTGATAGACGACAGGGATATGATGTGGTTGTAAGTGGTGGCTAATGATAGGCAATGTTGATGTGCTGGCTCTGTAAATAACTTTGGGAAATATCTGAGGCACTGTGGTGTGTTTCCCTGTTTGTCTTCCAGGTGACGTAGTGGCAGCCAGCATATACTGTAGCTGAAAATGCAGCCATCACCGATGCTATAATCCAGCACCATGGAGTGATATTCGGCCGAAGCCGACAAAATCTGCAGGAGCGGACTGCCTTGTGGGACGACCTTGTCCACACCTTGGGCCACCATGGCCGCACATACGATCAGGTCAGGCATTGAACAACTGACCTGATACATCCTACCCGGTAAAGAGCTGCTACTGTGGCCAGGGACCATACTGCTATAGGTGTGGGTCCAGGCACACAGGCCCCACTTAAGGCAACAGAGGAGCTCCTTGCCAACCTTGGGGCATGCCCCACACAACAGCCAACACAAGAAACACAAGTTATGGACGCGGTTGGTACCCAGGCAACAGCTGAGGAGCATCCAGGTAAGACCACAGTGCACATCAGTTTGATCATGTAGCAGTCATACTGTCTTGTATAGAGTATCTAGATGCATATGTCAGTTCAAACTGCATTTGTGGGTGGGGTTTAGTAATACACACAAGTGCACATTTATGGTGAAAGACAGCAAATTGCATACTATCAGAGCTTGTACTGTAAATGTGCAGAAAAGTAGCATTCATCTTGTACCAATGCCAAATGTGAGTCTGCTGACAATACCTCTCCCCCACAACTACATAGGTCCCTCTGGTCTGGATGTGGGACAGTAGCCTGAAGCTGGTGAGTATGGTATTTCCCTGCTGTGGCTCACCAGTACCCCAGGCATGCTAAGGTCATGCATTTGACCATGCACATAACTGTCACTCTCAGTCATATTGCGATATCTGCATGTTCACTTCTGGTGAGGTTAACTGCATTGCATCACAGTGGACATCACAGGTGCCTATTTGCAGGAGATGTCACATATCTGTAGCATACCTCACAACCTGTCATTGCAAGAAATCTGGACAAAGACTGACAAAATGCGGGGACAAAGGCCCAAAACTAGGGACATATTTTATAAATTAATTTTGTACAGTGCATTTAAATGGTGTAGAATGCCAGGTATTTGTGATATACAAAACTGAGAGCCCAATAAAACATTTCCAAACCCTTCCAACCTTTCATGTGACCTATAACCTGTGCAATTCAATTGTAAAACAAACAAATCTGTTAGGAGAACAATTACGACACATAAAAAATGTACAAGAAGCTAGATGCATAAGCATGCACAGGCTGAAGCTAATACTGTGTTGAAGCAGCTTTCGATATAATTACAGCATTACATCGTCTTCTTGGGTACACACTTGCCATCAATTACAAAGACTGTTTGATTAACAGCAAATAATAGTCAGCTGTCCTACCAGGATTATCCTAACATTTACTCAGTTGCCTGCTACAGCAACAGCCATAGTTCACATACAGCATATGAAGCAGAAAAGGGATTTCATTTGTGAAAGGTATCAGCCCAGAGAACGGTACACACACATTTCCACAGCATTGCATATACCATGGAACACAGTGAAGACAGTCATCAAATGGTGGTGAAAATATGGGGCAACAGTTGCATTACAAATAACTGGACATCCCTCCAAATGTGTGGAAAAGACAAGACCCAAACTGGTCAGGGAGACTGCCAGGAGACCTCCAGCAACACTAAAGGAGTTGCAAGAATCTATGGCAAGTACTGGTTGTGTACCACATGTGACAGCAATCTCCCATATTCTACACATGTCTGGCCTATGGAGTAGGGTTGGAAGTTGGAAGCTTTTCTCACTCAGAACAACATCCAGGTCTGGCAAATTTATCAAGAAAAATACATCAGGTCTCCCAAAAGCATGTGGGGAAATGTGTTATAGTGTAATGAGTTCAAGGTTGTACTTTTTGGCCACCATACCAAAATGTTTGTTTGGCACAATAACAGCACTGTGCATCACCAAAAGAGCATCATCCCCATGGTGAAGGCAGTGTTCTGCTTTGGGGTTGCTGTTCATAAGCTGGAAGTGGTCCTTTAGCCAAGGTGGAGAGGATTCGGAACAGTTCCAAATACCAGTCCCTTTTTGCCCAAAATTTTCATGTGTCTGCTAGAAAGTTGTAGATGGAGAGGAACTACACCTTTCCACATGACAAAGACCCAAACCATACATCCAAATCAAAAAAAGAATGTCTTAACCAGAAGACAATCAACATTTTGGAATGGCACAGCCACAGTCCACACCTACATCCAATAGAAAATGTGTGGGTTGCCCTGAAGAGGGCTGTGCAGAATAGATGCCCTTGCAATCTGATAGAGTTGGAGGGCTTCTGCAAGGGAGAGTGTACAAATATTGCTAAGCTGAGATATGAGATGCTGATACACAACTTCCCAAGAGGACTGATTGCTGTTATGAAATCAAAATATTCTTTAACAAAGTATTAGTTTAAGGGTGTGCACAGTCATGCAACTAGCCTATTGTATGTATTTCGACTTCTATATGTTACCCCTAATTGATGTTTGTTCTTCAATTGAATTGCACAGGTTGTAGGTCACATTAAAGGTGGGCAATGTTATCACAGGACTTCTGTGGTCTCATGTTTTATATCAGAGAAACCTGGAGTGTTAACAGGGGTGTCTACACATATAATATCCACTGTAAGCTTTGAAGGTTATTAGTTTAACTGTTTCTGTTGTAACATACATGTACTGCAGATTTTGAAGTGTGAAACTCAAACTATATCATTAATTAGTGACACCAGTCCTCAGATCATCCCTGTAATGTGTCAGACAAACACAGGATTTATGAAGAACAAACCAGAAATATGAGCCACACATGTAGACATTCACTGACACTCTGCGCAGTTGAGAGGTATGTTCTGTAGGAGCTTCCGCAGTGTGTGCTACTTGAAGGCCCATCACCTACTAACACTACTCACATATCACCGATATGTATATAAGTAGTAAAATTGCATGAAAAGGGCTGCACTGCATGATGTCGAGGGTCTGTCCAGGGTGTGACTGTAGTGGTCTGACTGTGTTGTAAATGTTACCAGTTGACTATTGTGAGATGCCTGTCTGCCATCTCATGTGTGTGTGTGTGTGTGTGTGTGTGTGTGTGTGTGTGTGTGTGTGTGTGTGTGTGTGTGTGTGTGTGTGTGCGCGCGTGTGTGTAGCAGCAAACGTTATAGTGCAGGTATTCATTTACATATGTTGTCTTCCCCCCACAGGTGGACATGGAGTTCATGGTCCCCCCTGCTCAGAATCTGATGTCAGTGTTTCTGCAGATGCTGACAATGATGATGGCCATAGCCAAACACAGATGGGGTTGTCAGAGGCTGAATCTGTGCCATCGGTTGGCATCCCACAGTCATCCACAATGTCCCCGCATACAGTCACAATGCAAACACATACACTGTCCCCAACAGCCACATATGATTGACAGTTGGCAGGTGGTGGCATGGAACAGGCTAGCGTGATGACAATGGCAGGTGTGAGTGTAGACACTGGCCATAACCAGAGTGCAGGCGAGGTCCCACACAGTTGGATGGAGAGGGGTGCTTGTAGGAGGGCTGCTGCTCATCAAGCCACTGCCACAAGTGCCACAGCAGGTGTCACCACATGCATGTTGTGGGCTGTTATGGATGCACAGGCATGTAGTGAACACAACGCCAGACAAATACTCAGGGTGTTGGATGCAACTCTTCCTGATTTACATGGCAACATACATGACCTTGAGGCCACACGTCAAAATACTGAAGTCATGAATAGATGGTGGGATGAGACCTTGGCAATCCTCATCTGTGGCATGTCTGTGCTAGAGTGTGTGGTGGGAGATGGGCATTAGCCACATGGATGTAGGCCAGCAACAACATCAGCTGAGAGTCTACAGGGCTGTGCACCTTCACATTCTCATAGTGGCAGTGACACCAGCACTACCATAGGGGGTTTGCACTCATCACAATGGAGCAGGCCATGGGCATGTGGTCCTGGCCAGTCCCATCAGGGACACGGATCCAGCAAACAGCAGTCACCATCAGGAAGCAGTACTGCATCTGGCCTTGGGACTGGTGGTGCCAGTGAGACCCCTGACAGGACCAGTTCCTGTGTCCATGGCCAGAGATGGTGAACTGGATCCCCTGCCATGTACGGTCCACAGATGTCCAACATACCCCTGTGTAGGGCAGCCACATGGTGTGACTGTGTGCATACATACACACACATATCTGTATCACAGGCAGATCACCTCCAGACACACACAGCCCATCTATAGGATACCCCATCAAGCACACACACATGATATCAACCGTATGGCCCAGCCTAGGCCTCTGGTAAACTCACACCACACCCTGTGCATATGGTGATACCTGTGCCATATCCTGTCATCCATACCATCGATACAGGGACATGCTAATATGAGTCTGATGCACAGGGTGAATGTAGTACAGTGTAGCTATGTAATACTGTGTAAGGTGCTGTCTTATTGCATTTGTTGTGGGTACACAAAAAGGTGTATGTACCTTATTAGCCATGATGCATTATTGCTGTTAGTACCACTGACTGAATGTAGTCTGACATTCTGTATTCTTTTTGTGCTCCAGGTGTCCGTGTGTCTGCAGGCTGTGGCCCTGCAGACATTACCAACATGGAGTATGGCAGTGTGTAAATAAACTGACCATTTCATAGCCAAGGTACAGCTTTATATGTACATTTACCAGGTGTGTATGCATGCAACAGTGTATGAGGGACACTGTCAGACAGTGTGACCTTGCATACATACCCCTTGTCATAGACAGGTAGACTTCAGACATGTCACTGCAGTGTTGTGTAGTACAACGGGCTCATACATACAGAACAGGTTACTGGAGTGCTGTCAGTGGGTCTCTCTCAAGCTTAGCCAGTAGATTAACCACAACAGATTCACCTGTCAGCACCTGTTGCCCCTGCCATTTCTTTCCTATACACTCAACCCTGATGCAGTTGGTGAGGGCATGCATGGTACTGTGTATGACAGGTTTGTGGTAAGTATTCCTAAGTTCACTGGGTGGAACAGGGAGACAAAATGGTATATCCTTCACATACACACAATAAAGACTAACACAGGTGATGTGCATACAATAACACAAACACAGTTGGCAACAGACAGATCAGTAAACCTACATATCCACTTTAATGTACTATAGTGCTACATACACATGGCATGCCTCACATAGATTATATGTGTGGGACATAACCCACGACCTCTTACAATGCCTTCATAGATGGTGAGATAACCCACTAGAAATAGCAACTGGAGTCATCTATTGCTCCTACAAGCCTGGACAAGTGATTGAGTAGCAGACATTGTATCAGCATGATGTTTCAGTCAGAAATGATATCTGATGCTGGCATCTGTGTCACTACACTAACTGCGACCTATTTGGCAACAATATCACATACATGGCAATTGTTAGGGGACACAGACCACATATAGGTTGCAAACATCTGGATATTCCATAGACATCTGTAAAGATGACTGGTATGGCTTGTACAATAGTTTAACATGCTGCATGTGGAGCAGATGCCATAAACACGCTATATAAAGTAATAGCATCGGGAGGTGGTAAACAGACGTGGATGGCACACACATCAAAATGGTATAACCCACAGAGAATATGATTTTACACACACACACACACACACACACACACACACACACACACACACACACACACACACACACACGTGGTAAACAGATGTGGATGGCACACACATCAAAATGGTATAACCCACAGAGAATATGATTTTACCCAAACAAACACACACACACACACACACACACACACACACACACACACACACACACACACACACACACACACACACACACACACACACACACACACACACACACACACACACACACACACACACACACACACACACACACACAGTTGCCAGTATTGAGATTAGAACCCCTACCTATCTAGTTATTTGTACTATAGTGTTATGCAGTTATTAGACGTGCCGCAGACCTTACATGATTTCACCTTGTCTCAAGGTACTACTAAGATGAATGACATCATCAGGCCTTGTAAAGCAGGGAGATGGGAAGTGTACAGGGTGTTTTACACAAACACACACACACACACACACACACACACACACAGTTACTTGCCAGTATTGAGATTAGAACCCCTGCCTATCTAGTTATTTTGTTACGTAGTTATTGCATGTGCTACAGAGCTTACTGGGCTGACAACTGGCCAAAGGTGCTGATAAGGGGAATAACACCAGCAGGACTGATCAAGTAGGGCACTGGGTGGGAAACCTATCAAAATACTTCTTCCTACAAACATACACACTTACACATGCACTTATACACCCACACACATATTTGCTGGATCTGAGAGTAGAATCCCTGTCTGTCTAGTTATTTGTATTACTATGTTATGCAGTTATTGCATGTGCTACAGAGCTTACTGGGCTGACTATTGGCCAAAGGTGCTGATAAATGGAATGACATCATCAGGACTGATAAAGTGGGGCACTGGGAAGTATTGTGGGTGGGAATGGCCTAAAACTGTTTCACCTACAAACAAACACACACTCCCTCACTCTTGCACACACAACTGTCACAAATACACTTGTCAGTATTGAGATTGGAACCCATACCTATCTAGTTATTTGTACTATAGTGTTATGCAGTTATCTCACATGCTACATAGCTTATATGTGTGATAGGTGTCCAATGGTACTAATAAGATGAATGACAGCAGTAGATCCTGTGAAGTAGGGCAATGTGAAGTGTACTGAGTGGGAACAGTCTCCTAATACTTAGACGTATGAACACATGCACCCACAGGAAGGTTATGTGATATTATAACCCCAACCTCAGTACTATTACACAATGGGGCTCACCTTTTATGTTGGCACATGCAACTGTTTACAACTGGTATGATACTGTCCACAGCAGGACATCACTGTATGACATTCAGGGTATCCGTGTGTGTGACTCTCTCTCTGTGTCACCCTGTGTCTCTCTCTCTCTCTTTCTCTCTATCATTGTCTGTCTCTCACTTCCCCACATCTATGTGTGTGTATGCTTGACATATGTTATCTGTTGCCCATATATATGCCTGTGTATCACACGCAACAGATGTAGATATATCACATATGGGTCACCTATAACTAGCTGAGGGTAAGCCTGTCTAATGTGTGTGAGTAGTGACAGTTAAAGTGTACATAGCTGTCTGTATGCACAGACATATATACACAATACAGTCATATAGTCTGATGTGGGTGTACATAGCTGTCTGTATGCACAGACATATATACACAATACAGTCATATAGTCTGATGTGGGTTCCAGCATGTCCTGTGATTCTCTATGTGTAGAAGCATGCCCAGTGTGACCCTCTATAGTTAGAGTGGGACTCCATTCCAGAGATAAGTGTACTCCAGTCCAACATTTTGTGTGCTACACCCATACATCTCAGGAGTACACAGGACTTTCCTAGAGGTACTGGGTTTGTTTAGCAGACATTTTCTGACATATATGTAGTCTGACACTGCAATGTATTGTGTCATTACCTAGTGCCGGACATCCTCAGATCATCACAGTGTTTTACTAGAGGAATACTTGTATGATGCGTAGACTACTATTATGAGGCCAGCTATGTACATTCGTGCCCAACAAGGCCAGTTATGAAATGTGGCTACAACCAGTTGAGTGATGACACATTGTGTAAACAGTCCAGCAACTTGGTGATATACTGGTTGGGGAGCTCCTGTTTGTGTGTTATCTTTCTAACCTGAGATGTCATATCCTGGTGTGGCCATACCTCTCACCTGTAATTTTTATTTGGCAGTTTGTCCAGGTGTTTGGCTAAAGGTTTCATCCAGTCTACGTAAACTTGTGTTTTTATGGCAGGTTAGTTGCATATAATTGAAAAGTGATGTTACAAAATAATGACAGACATTACTGTTTCAGATTACATAACCTTCAGACAATTCCTGCTACTGCAAACCCCTCACCCTATAAACTTTCTCAGTATGTAAGGGCGATATTTACAACACATGCCTATCATTGTGCCTTTGTTCCACTTTTATTTCTTCCCTTGTCCAGACGTCTTGCTGTCAGAGGTTGGGAGTTATGGATGTGGGTACAGAGTGCATTCTACTGTGAAGGCATGTCCATTATATGTAAAAGCAAGCATAAAAAAAATATTGAAAATAACCACTGGCAACAATACCAAAAAGCCCTATATTCACAAAAAGCCTTAGCACCTCAGCTACACAGCCTTCAAGAAGTCCATTATATGTGTAGTATATTCCATATAGCACTGTGACTTCCAGGTATGTCAGTGGCAGAGCTGTAGGTGTCACTGACATGCATAATAGTTGGCACTGCAGTTATCTGCACATGGCCCTGTCAAAGACATCACTGCTCCTAGGTTACTACAAGATGACAGCCAGGAGAACGTGCTGGCCAGATCCTGACAGCATTAACCACACACACACACACACACACACAGCTCATTGACCCTTGCATATTGTGGACATGCAACATGTTATCATGTGTATTGGGACAGCTTTGCCAATGTGTGCTATGCTACTATTTCCCTGCAAACATACATGTTACTGCATTTCTGTGGGTATATGGGGGCACACCTGTCAACTGTACACATTTGGACAGACTGTGCTGATATTTGCTATATATTTTGGTTCCATTTACCATACAATTGTGCTCTATCGTGGTACTAGAAGCATATCAGTGAAGACCACAGGTCAGATTGTAATGGCATACATTTGAGTTTCAGACTTCTTACTCTTCATAACCTTACTGCAACTGCAAGACCTGCTGTGCTATCACTGTGTGAGTCTATAGGGGGGTGATTCAACATTGCCACCATTTGTGAGCCTTTGCCAGACATTTCTCTCTGGTTTTCTACAGCTGACTTGCCGTGTGGGTCTGAGGGGTGGGTATGGGATCCCCACACTGACATCCATGCCTGTGACCTATGACCCTCCAGTTAGTTGGCCCCACACATATACTGCTGTAGGATTTGCCACCTTGGGTATTACTGCATAGTGTGGGGAGGCCAGTATTGGGCAGACATTTTCTGGTGTCCCACATAGCTGTCAGTTGTCTGCTGCTATCCCAGTATGCCACCCCATTCCCTTGCATGCATGCAGCATTACCATAGATATGCTACCAAAACATACTAATCCATTCATTTATTGTTAAGAAAACTGACTTACCTTGTGCCTGCGGCAGTTGTGAGGACGGTGCTTGAGGGCCGCCTTTGTTGGATGCACACAGTACACTGCCTATACATGGTAAGTTACAGGTAATGTGATGTGTGTCTCATCCATTTTACTGTGTGTGCGAGTCAGATAAAGTGTCAGTTCCTGAGCCCCCACCATGTCAGTGTGTATGCTATGCGTTGCCTCTTTTCCAAGGCCTGAGCGTACTGGGCATGCCTTCATCTGCCTACAGGAGCAAGCTCAGGGGCCTCCTCCTCTGAGTCCCTCTGTGCCTGTGGGGACCTTGGCAATGGTGGTGGGCTGTGTTGCCCTTCCCGGTGCTGTTCCTGCTGCAGCTGTTTGCACAGGATTATATTGTGTAGCATGGCACATACTATGAACATGTGTGCACATGTGGGTGGAGAGTACTGCAAGGATCCATCAGATATGTCAAGGCAGTGGAACCATGACTGAGCATCCCAAACACATGCTCTACAATGATCATGGTTTTTGAGTGGGTGCATGTGCATTTCTGATGGATGTCATCATCCACGGCTCCAGTGCATAGCCAGTATCCCCCACCAGATTGCCATACGGGATGTCCCCACTGGCAAATGCCTGGTACAGCTGTGATGAATGCTGGATATGGGAGTTGTTCATAGCTTCCAGGGCTGCCAGCACACACATTCATGATAATGCCATGGACATTGCACACAACCTGGTAGTTGATAGAGGAGAAGTCCTTGCAGTTTATGTAGACCCTACCCTGTTCACTGGGTGGTGCTTTGATGTGGATGTGTGTGCAATTTATCACACCCAGTACCTCCGGGTATTCTGCTACATGGTGGGTGAGATGCATATTGCTGGTCCTCTCCTCACGGGTGTTGGGGAAGTAAATGTGCTCACTGGCATGTGGTAGGATGGCATCCAGGAACTGGTTGAGTACCCTGGATGCAGATACCTGTAAGACCCCCATGATGTCCCCCAGTAGGTCTTTGGAAAGTACCTGTAGCTACTATTCTTAAGGCTACACATACCTTGGTATCCACTGGGATGGATTCCTGTCTGTTGGTTCTGAGTCTGAGTTGAGGCCAGTACAGCTCAATGATTTGCTGCAGTATGTCTCTGTCCACCCTGTAGCCCTCTACTATCCCCAGATCATGTAGCCCCTGAAAACCCTGGGTCTGAACACTCTTCTCCTCCTCCTCAGTCTGTGGCGATTGTCAGCATTATCCTCCTCACCTCCCTCAGCCTCTTAACACATACCGATGGATCAAAGCAATGTCACCCCCTAACATTTTTTTGGTTAAAATTCCCTCACATGTGTACACCAATGGTGAAGAATTTGTGGGAAAAAACAGATTGTAAGGTGTTTGCACAGTTTATACTGTTGTTCTGCAGATGCTGCCTGTATGATTGGCTTACTATGATGCATTCCATCTGGTAGGTATGTAATTTGTGCTTGATTGCTTTTATTCTATTTCCCCTTTTTTACCTTTTTCCCGTCCTATTTCCTCCCCTTTTAAGCCCTGAGGTGCGCTGCACAATCCCGATGCCCAAATGTAAACAGTCCTGCTATTTTCATTTTTTTTTTTGTTTTAGACCCGGTCCATGCCGCGCAAGCCTGCTTATGGTAAACAATGAGAAATGGACCTCCCGTTGGCATGAACATGCTTTTCATTTCATGGAATAAGTCAGTACAGCCTCATACATAGTCCCTTGCTTAACTGTGCTTAGCTAAGCTCATCTGGGAGCTGTGGACCTCCTATGTGCTTACACCAAGCATAACACACCCCCTTTTCATGTCTGTTGCTCCTCCTGCCTAGACAGTCATGTTATAGCACCTACACAGTTAAGTGCAGTTTGGCACTTAGAATATTTTTGTGATTCAGTAAATTTCCCCTCATTTGCATACCCCACTGGCTTAGTCCCTAGTTACTGCACTACACCAGAGCCTTTCCCCTTACCAACCACTGTTCCTTGGTATTGTTTTTATTCTGCACACCATAGACTATAATGGCAAAAAATGCAAATTTCCCTTAAAATTGTGTTTTCACATTTTTTTTTATTTTCGCCACAATCCCGTTTGCGCTCTGCTGCCCTATGCTTAACGGCCGAGATCGGCCAAAAAAAAAAACTTTTATTTTTAGAAAAATTAAACACTTTTCCATGCAAATGGCTATATATTTGGCCAGTGGCATGCCTTAAGATTAATACGTGCTGTTATTTGAGCTGTCATGCCTCTGTTTTAATTTTTGCAGAAATATATTCGGTTAGTAGCCGAATACATTTCTGCAACTAACACTATTCTTGCACAGATGCCTGCCTCCTCGCTGAATCACTAATTCACCTCATTTGCATGGTTTTCACCAGCAAATGAGGTAATTAGCATTATGCAGTGGTATCCGTGTAGGAATAGTGTAAGCAGGCTCGTGCACGTCAGAACAGTAGTTTACTGGATCGCTCAGTGGCCATATTCCATGCAGGAATGGCTACACTGTTCCTGCACAGAGATTTCAGTTTATTGAATCCCACTGTATAACTTTTCAAGATTTTTTGCTTTCTGTTGATGGATGGTATGGCATTTTCTCTCAGCTATTTGATGGCCAACTACATGCTTATTTGAGTTCAAATTATAAATATATGTATGTATCTATCCATCTATCTATAGACATAGCTATAAATATAGGTATAGATGTGTGTGTGTGTGTGTGTGTGTGTGTGTGTGTGTGTGTGTATTTGTGTGTGTATATATATGTATATATATATATATATATATATATATATATATATATATATATATATATATATATATATATATATATATATATATGTGTGTGTGTGTATTTATTTATTTTTATTTTATGTTACATTTGTTAACCATGATGTCTGACTGAACATAGCTCCATTTTCAGCAGAGGCCCAGGGAGGAAAGCTCCACAGTAAGTAAAATTTTACACAATATGTTAAAATACAGTATACAGAGAATTTTCAAAGATATGTTAAAATACAGTATGCAGCAGAATACATAACAAGACCTATATATACAGGAAAAAATAGTTACACATGATTAATAACAGAATAAGTATACAAATTCAATCAGCATTAGGAGAAGACCTAGACTGTAATATATATATTACAGCAGGTATATTAGGAAGTGAGGTATATAAGTGGAATACTTTGAAAACCTATGTAATACATTGGCATAGCCACTTATTCTTTGTGTGTTAATTTGAGAACTTATGTAATACATTGGCATAGCCATTTATTCTTTAAGTGTATTCTAAGTGAGTTTTTAAAGTGAGAAGATTTAGGGGCAGAAATCAGAGCAGGAGGGAGATTATTCCAGGTTCTAGTATGGAGTGGGAGAACAGTGCTTTTCCTGCAGTATCGTTAACCCTAGAGATACAGAGGAAGGGTTTGTCGTAAGATCAGAGAGGATGATTTGTATTATAGTGGGTGAGAAGTTGGCCTAGTGCAGGGGTTTTTGCTGGATGTGTTACCACATTGTAGGCAATGACTAATTGTCGATAGGTTAGTAGCTGGGGAAGTTCCAGCCATTGCAGTTCCCTTAGAGCCTGGCAAAGGTGGGTTCTATAGGTGGAGTTGTTTGCAAACTTGAGGATTCTATTATAACATGATTCAAGTCTGGCAAGGTCAAGTTTTCTAAGCTGGGTAAGAATTGGAGCAGCATACATTAGGGTAGACAAGAAGTGAGTTTGGGCTAGGGTAATTAGTGCATGTTTTGAGAGGGATTTCCTGTGTCTATATAGTGTTCCCAATTTTGTATGTTCTTTTTTGATAGTTTGTGAAATGTGAACATCGAAGTGTAGATTTTTATCAATTTCAATGCCTAGGAGTTTGGTATGGTCAGAGGGAGAGATAATAGTGCCATTTTTGGAGGAAATAGTGAAGGATAGAGGGCTGGAAATGGTTTTCTTGGTGGTGAAAAGTAGTAATTTGGTTTTATTAGGGTTTAGAATAAGTTGGATCTGAGTAATCCAACATTCCACAGAGCTAAAGGATTCCTGGGTGAGTTGTTGTAGGGTGGGAAGTGATGGAGCTGAACAGATAAGAGTTGAATCATCAGCATATTGTATAAGTGAAGCATGTTGTGTGGTGGCATGAAGATTATTGGTAAATATGGAGAAAAGAAGAGGGCTTAATATGGAGCCTTGTGGTACATCTATGGTAGTTGGGGGTAAGGGGGATAGTACACTTTGCTGTTGGACAGATTGTTGCCTATTTGACAGATAGCTTTTAAACCAGGCTATAGCAGAAGGGGCAAAGGATAGGGATGTCAGAGTGTCTAGTAGTAAGGAATGTAAAACCATGTCAAATGCTTTGGAGAGGTCTAGAAATATTGCAGATACAAAGTTATTATTATTTCTATGTTGGTTGATCACACTGGTGAAAGAGAGCAAAGCGGTGGTTGTGCTATGGTGTTGTAGGAAGCCATGCTGTGTGGGGGAGAGGATATGGTGTGAGTTTAGGAATTGTGTTACCTGAAAATGTATAATTTCTCTAGTATTTTACATAAGGGGGATAAAATGGCAATGGGGCAATAATTTGAGTATTCGTAAGAGTTTCCACCTTTATGTAGTGGAATAATGCATGATAACTTCCATACCTGTGGGACATATGCTTCTTGTATGGAGCGATTGATAAGAATAGAAATAGGGTAGGATAAGGATTCAGCAGATATTTTTAGGAAGTTGGCTGGTAGATTGTCAGCTGAAAGGGTGGTAGGTTTCAGTTTTAGGAGGTGTTTTTTAATTGTTGAGGTGGGAACAGGTGAGAGCGTAAAGGATGGGGTGTTGTCAGGGCATTTGGTTGGGTTATATGTAGAGCTGTTTTTGGATAGTTGGGAGGATAGTGTTAAGATGGATTCTGTGAAATGGTGATTCAATTGAGAGGTAATGTCCTTGTTGTCATTCATGGAGTTAGGAGTGGGAGTGGTAGTTTTGCATGGTTTTAGGAGAGAGTTAATGGCATGCTAAACCTTTTGGGGATCTTTTGAATGTTTGTTTTGGATATTGAGGAAGTAATTTTTGTCTATCGAGTTTAGTTTGTCTCTTGGCCTGATTTCTAAGTTGTAGGTAACTATGTTTGGCTAGGCTAGTATTGTATTTCTTCCAAATTATCCAAGCCTTATCCCTTGACTTTAGAAGGGCTCTAGTTTCCCTAGTTAGCCATGGTGCATAGTTTGACTTGGTTCTTATTTTCCTAATTGGTGCGAGTCTATCAAGGATATTGATGAGAATATTGTTGAAGTAGTCAACGGCTTGGTCTAGATTTAGGGTTTGTAGTGGTTTCCAGTTACTATGTTTTAGAATACTGTTTAGTTCTTGTATTTTTAGTTTACAATCATCTCTGACTTGTCTAAAAACAATGGGTTTGGGTATGTTGGTACGTTTCCACAGGAGGAAGTTGGGGAGATGTCACTAAGACCATCAGGAAGGCATCCTGTCTGATAGTTTTATCTGAGGCAGTTAACTAGTGTCCAATCTAGAATATACCATTTTGGGTTTTTTTTTTTTTTGTCGATTCGAGTAGGTTCTTGGATAAGTTGGGTAAAACTGTAAAGATTAATATGGTTAAAGAGGTTGTTAGAGGTACAGACTGACCAATCAGTGTTCAGGTCACCGAGTAAGATGGCTTCTTGGGGGAGATTATCTGTGGCCCATTGTGGTTTTTGTGTCATTTATGCTTAGGGATGAACCTAAGGTTTCAGCATTTTGAAATTTAGGTATGGGGGTTTGTAGAGGTTTGATGTTGATTGTATTTTTGTAGAGGATAGCAACTCCACCTCCCTTTTTGCACACTCTATCCAGTCTTAGGATATTATATCCTGGTGGGAGAATTTCTATATTTTTGGTACTAGGTTTTAGCCACGTCTCGGTAATGGTTAGTATGTCAGGGGATTAGTGATCTATAAATGCATGTAGGTCAGAAAGTTTGTTAGAGATACTTCTGATGTCAACATACAGAATCAATAGGTCAGAGATTTGCCTAGCAGAGAGTAGAAAGTGTTGTGGTCCAGGGTTTGGGTGTATGTCTCCAGATATAAGTAGATTTTTAGTGATAAACAGTATGTGTTTAATTGTGTGCACTATGTCTATGTTGGATCTAAATGATGTTTTTCTAGTGTAAGATGGTGTTATGTGAGACTTATGAATGTGTAGGATTAAGCTGTCTTTTAATAATGTAGAAGAGATAGGAAAGAATGTGTAAGTGTATATTTGTTTGAGAAAGTGTTATGTGGAATGATATGTTTTCTAGTGATGTTTGTATATAATGATGTGATGTTTGTTAGGTATGTCAGGGTTATAAAGAGAAATCCTAGGATTAATGGTATTTTATGAGGGAGTAGTGGTTGGATCTTAGTGGTTTTGGGGTTCAAGTATGGGTGTGAGTGTGAATGCATGGCAAGTAGATACTATGTACCTTTTTAAGGTAGAAATTTGATAGGGGTGTGTATGGGAGGTTTTTGATTGGAGGAGGGTGTAGTCAGGTGATCTGGGGTTAGAATAAATGTAGAGGGTAGTGGAGGATGGTGGGAAATGGGGGCAGGGTAGGGGAGCAGAGTAAGCCAAGCATAGCGAGGTGAATGGAGCGGGACTACACCAGTCCTTGAGACTGCAGAACCTATCTATAGGGCTGGTCAGGACAGAACAGTAAAAGGAAGATACCTCTGTAATTAAGCAGGAGTCAGAGGGAGTTGTGCAGGTTCAAGGTGAGGGAGGGGTAGACACAAAGTAATACAAGGTTGTGAACCAGAAAAACTGAGGCTACACCAGTCCTCGAAATGGCAGAACCTAGCTAGAGGGCTGGTCAGGACAGAACAGTAAAAGGAAGATACCTCGGTAATTAGGCAGGAGTGGGAGGGAGTTGTGCAGGTTTGAAGTGGAGGAGGGGGTAGACACAAAGTAATACAAGATCTTGAGTCAGAAAAACTGGACTAGGCCAGCTGCTAAAAAGAAAACAGGAAAACCAAACTATGTCAATCCCAGGTCAGTGTAGTGCAGTATCTATCTTCCAAATAACTACAACTCTTACTCTACTAATCTAGTACAGTGTGGTGAAAAGGACTACCACTTCTACAGGGAAAACAATTGAAGTATGGGCTGCAGGTACATAGGTAAACTTTTTCCAAGAGAAAGTAGTTTTAACTAATTGACCTAGGAGTACAATAGGAAGAGAAAAATGGGGGAGACAGTAGTGTGCACGTGTACAGTGAAAGGGGAAAGTGTCTTCAGTTTAGAGGCCAGATTAAATACAACTCTAACATACACTAGTGTAGCTGAAAGCACTTTAGTGTTCCACCAATGCAGGATCTCACAGTGCAGGGCAATGAGACAGCCTTGGGTTGATTGGAGTTGGCCAAGACACAGGGTGAAACTTTTGCTGAGGGGGAACTAGTGTAGCTGAAGGCACTTTAGTGTTCCACCGATGCAGGGTCTCATAGTGCAGGGCAACGAGACAGCCTTGGGTTGATTGGAGGCTGGCCAAGATACAGGATGAAACTTTTGCTGAGGGGAACTAGTGTAGTTGAAAGCACTTCAGTGTTCCACCGACGCAGGGTCTCACAGTGCAGGACAACGAGACAATCTTGGGTTGATTGGAGATTGGCCAAGACACAGGATAAATCTTTTGCTAAGTGGAAAATGAGCACACTGCTGGGGATTCCTATGAAGCAAGGCAGAAAAGCTAAGTCAAAAGATGGTGCCTTTCTTATCTATATTTTTCTAAGATATTTTATATATATATATATATATATATATATATATATATATATATATATATATATATACACACACACACACACACACACACACACACACACACACACACACACACACACACACACACACACACACACACACGTAGTTCAAATGGGTGTGTGATTGCAGATCCCCAACTCATAGGATGGCAGACAGTTTGCTCCCATGTAACAACACTTGATTACTATAAGAGCTAGATTTGGAATTCTCTATTTTGCTGTTTATTTTTATATATTTAAGGCTTACAAAATCTGCTGACACATCGATGATTAGAGCGCCATCTGACTTAATAGTTACATACTTCTATGTTCATCTAAACCTTTTTGCTGATTCCTGAGAGTAAGAAGCAGTCAGAAAATAAATAGGACTGTAGAAAATTGGGCAAAAGAAAGAAACTATCACTGTTATATCAGGTTGCAACAAATTGCTTTGATTACTGATAGTATCAATACTCAATCAATTGAAAATACAGTTTTATCTAGACTGGTCTGAGGAATCCTTTTCCTGAAAGTGTGATTACGTGAGAGTTTTTATGGTCATTGGATCTACAGATGGGTTTTCTATCAAACAGTCAACATTCAAAACAAATTCCTACTTGAAATATCAACACACATGTCCAAAATGAAATGTTGAAAAGGTCAGGATGTCGCAAACACACTTTCTTAAGCAAATTCAACCTTTCTCAACACCCGTAGATGGCAGTCGGACACTGCACATCACATGACTTAACTATTAGGCGGGGGGGCAAGACCCCAGACCACACTACAGTGGGGAAAAGGGCAAATTTGCTGCTCTGCACTGTACTGCAATCTCTTGTCATAAGGTCGAACACATATGTGTGAATGCACAGTGCATTCAGTGAACCAGGACTCGCACAAATGAAGGTTTGACAACACGGATTCAGCCAACCAAATTTCGATATATCTTCACTCGCAATTTTGATTGTAAACCCTACAGTTGTTGGACTTGTGGAATGTTCTATGGGGCTGTTTGTGGAATCAAGGTTAGAGAGAGAAAAGACACATTCAGTACAATTGGTACATAAACTAAAAAATAATGAGCACATGTCGGACTCTGCAATTATCTGAGTCTCATTACTCCTGTCACATATCCGAGGGTAGTAGACTGAGGTCCTGATATAATTTGCTAGAGAATTTTCAACAGAATGGCTTCAGAGCTAGGCATAGCTACAGAGGTGAAGATAACTATTTTTGCACTTAGGGCATTTCCTGATCTTGCACCACACCAACTTTATGCAAAAGCTCATCTCCTTGCACTTGAGGAGTAAAAGAATGGGGAGGGGGTTCACATTCTAATACTAAACTGCATACAGATTCTACAGTTCATGCCACATACAAAGTACTACAGCACTTCAGCTCCAACCATCAATGCAATACCAGAAGTGTTTTCTAAATGCCATTATACACCGAAGACCAACTGGGATCTGCAGATCCCTCCCCTTAATACCTTGGGACTGCTGCTCCCTTCACTGCACCCTATCTACGTTTCTGCATACTTAGTAATCTCTTCAGTGCCTGCAGTGGCAGCTCAGTATAAATAGTAGTGCATGCACACTTTGGCCATAAGAATGCATCAGCACCTTACACAGTAAAATAAGCAATTCTGTCTGGCTACTTAGCTACTATGATGATATTTAGTTCAGTGAAGATCCTGGTTTATGGCAGGAATGAAAACTGCTATAGAGTAAATTATACAGACAAGCCTATTTAGAGAGGAAGACATATATTTTTTTTTAATATAACTAGGTTAACTCAGAAGGGAGAAGTCCTAGTTTTCACTATCAACCTGGGAATATTTTCTATGAAACCTACAGTTTGCAATTAAAACAATGGGAATCAAACCTAGGACTCCAGAATGAGGCTCGTGGAGAGATCATAATTTTATCACCGTGAGCTAAGTTGCAACATCTAGCTGATATCAGGAAAAGCAGGCTTGCTGGAGTAGATGGGAGGTGATATGCAGCAATATAGTTGATAAGAAAAGTGGAATGGGCCACATTCGACTGAGTATGAGTTAAATAATTATGGGCTGCAGAACATGAGTGGAGCAGCTGGTAGAGGCATATAGCATGGAAAGGTTACAGAATGTTTGCTTTTAAAGATAGTGAGGGCAAGATAGGCTGTCAGGATGGGATGCATATAATAACAGGAGTGAGAGTTAGGACAAAGCAGAAATGACATCAAAGCAAGAGCTAAAGGGATAAGTAACAGAAAATGAGTGCCAGAGAAATGCACCTGTCAGCATCAGGGCTGCATGTAACAGATGAACATAGAGTGAGGACTTGCAAGGCTAGAAAGCTTTATTCACAGCAATTATTTGTTGACCTTTTTATAGCCCTTAAGTGCAACATGCACATGTTTCTAAAATTGTTTACAAGCTTATTTGATAACTCTCTTCTTAATTTCTAAAAACACATCTGTGTTTTCATTATAATTGTGATGAAGATCTAATTTCTGCTTGTAGGAAATCCATTTTATATGACAGGGCCACATCATTCTTTTGAGTTTACTAAACCCAGCCTGGTTCATTCGTATTCTCATTATATACATATCTGTCTCAAGGGCTTTTCACTGCTTCTCTTGCCATAATCTTTTGATCTTCCATCAAATCCTTCTATTGCCACTGCTGATATACTTAGCTTCTGGCTTTATGCACTATCTCTCCCTATCTGTGTGTCTAAATCTTCAACTATCTTATCCGCTTCCCATCTTTCATGGGCAACATATAATATAGTGATAACTTTGATATATTTTAAAAGCATCACATTAGAGATTTAGTTAGACGTCAGTGCACTGTGTTAGCCTGAACTGAACACAGCCTGCTTTATGCTTTATGTAACAAATCAAAAATGTGCACTGTCATTAAATTAATAACAGCTAATCTGGATTAATTAGGTAGGATAGTGATTATCCACACAGTTTACACTTATCTAGACTGTTTAAAGCAGATTGTATTATCAGATTAGTCCCTCAAAGTTGTAGTTGAAGGCACAGGCATATCCACAGCTGTATTACAAAGCTACAAAAAAAGAAATCGTAAACAGGTTTGCAGTTGCATCTCCATCTACTTCCTTTATGTAGTAGAGTTTGCTTTTGTCACTGTGGGAGAGAACTTCAACAAAGTAAACAGAAATGTAAATCTGCTGGCCAGATTTTAGAGCACATGAAATGGGTGTACCTGCTGGCACAATTTGAAGTGAGATGTGTAATACAGAGAGAGAAGTATCTGCTTTGTATGTCAAAAGCACTTCACTGTGTTGTATACTACAAATAAATAACACAATAAACAACTTATATTGTACATTTGTAATGAAATAACTTCCAGCAGTACTTTAAGGTCAAAACTGCTTTTCTGCAAAACAGAGAAAATGTGTGCAATAATCTGTTTGCTTGGAAAAATGTCCTTATACAGTCTCACTCCTCTGATATTTCAGCCATATCCCTTCTCAGTGAGACTATAATAAGGACATTTTCTAAAGGATTTTCTGGTTGCATATGATAATTTATACTGCATATACTGCTTTTTCCAGAAAAATCCATAAGTCAAGAAATTTAGGAAGACCAATAGTATCAGACAAAGGAACTCTGAAAGAAGTGATCTCTGGGTTTGTTGAAAAAATTCTAAAACCACAGTTCAATGAGAGGAACAGTATATGCAAGACCACTCGCTGTTTTAATCACAGTGAATTTTTCTGTTAATCTTGCAAATGAGACTGATGTCTCTTGAGGGGGTGTTTTTGATTGTGATGTCCCCACTCTGGGCCAGTAATCAAGGAGTCTGGATCCTCACCACTGACACTGGAGAGGGACATTCACTTGGAATACAAATGGATACACTTAGTATTTCCATATGCAGACCACTGTGCATCAAACACAGTTTCCCTTAAGACCACACAGGGAACGCAGTCAGTCTAGGGTCTTGATTTCTTTGTATCTTTCTTCCTCCAGGGCCAAATTAAGGCTCCCCGCTAGCATAGCTATAGGGTTAAGTCCTCAGCACCCTCTCTGTGAAACCAGTGCTTCATGTCCCTGCTTCAAGTAGCTGACACACACACACACACACACACACACACACACACACACACACACACACACACACACACACACACACACACACACACACTGTGAGATTTGATTTTCACACAGACATACATACACACACACACACACACACACACACACACACACACACACACACACACACACACACACACACACACCTGGAAAGGCTAGCATAGATTTACCAACTGTACCCCCTTTTGCCCAGACTATAAAGTAGTTATCACTGCCACCAGACATTACAAAGTCATCTACATAAGGCTCTTGCAAGGGTACCCAATTATACTGAATGAAATTAATATTAACACAAATGGTAATGCTGACCAAACAGCCAGGCTTCAGGAGTGGCCACAGTGTCACCAATAGATGTAAGTACTCTCACAGGTTAAAATATACTCTAAAGGACCAGCCACACTGAGTCATTTAAATATATTTAATAATAACTAATAAAAGAACATGGAAATATGAAATATCTATTTACAGTAAACACCAGAGTGTAGTCACATGATGGAAAAGGACTTCATTATAATGACGGATACATGGAGTTCAAAGGGCAGTTTATTGACAATATAGGTTCCCAGATCTCCAACTGCTGTATCAATTTTTAGGGGGGATATTCTCAATGTGATAGTGAAAGGGAGTCATACTTGCCAAAGGTTACACATTTCTTGGCATTTAGTTTTAGTCTGTGATTTCGGCACCAAATATTTGTTTGGGACATCTGTCTTGTAGAATCCTGGTGTCTTCAGGGGAATTTATGATGGAACCGAGTTTGCAGGCATCTGCAGACTTGATCAGCTACAAACTCTGAACATTAGCTTTGACTTCCAAGAAGTAAATGCCAAAGAGAAGTGTCCCAAAGACTGAACCTTGGAGTACTCGACTAGTAATAGGTCTTTTGGAGGAGGTAGATCCACTAACCCTTACTTCCTTTTTTCTATTTCTGATTTGCTATCCAAAGAGTTACACAGGTGTTTATATTTAGCTAGGAAAGTTTATCTATGGTGGCCATGTCTAGGATGGTGTTAAATGTCTTTGCTTGGTCCAGATATGTACTGTGCATTGACTTGTCCTCATCCATTGCCTCACCCTTTCAAAGAAGTTAGTCAGGTTGAGTAAGTAGGACCTGTTCTTGATTAATCTGAACTGGCTTGGGTCAAGAGTCTGTAGGTCACCTGTATCCCCAATTATTATTTCTATAATAAACTTTTCAATAGCCTTACAGATGAGGCCGGTCAGTCTTATGCATCTATAATTACCCTCATCCATTGTAGCATTCTTCTGACACTAAGTCTGTTTTGAAGCTAATGTTGAATAGTCGGTATAGGGGGTCTGACAATTCATTTTTCAGAGTAGCCAGTAGGCAACCTGTTTTGTCATCTGGTCTTAGATAATGCCTTGAAAACTTGTTCTTATGAGATCTGATGAGGGGAATAGCTATGAGTATTTGATCTCTGAATATTGGAGAGGAGAAGCAGGTGAAGCAAGAACTGAATCTGTCTGCTAGTAGATTGGCTATGTCTTCTGGGTCTCAGTATGTGTTATTACTATTAGTGCTACTCAGTGTTGGGCATTGTTTCTGAGATTTTGTAGGTCTGTGTGCTTTGTCTGAGGTGTTTGAAATTTGTTTAGTGAGGTGTTGTATTGTGCTGACAGAGTGCTTATTATTTGTAGCTGCTTGATGCTAGAGTTTTGCCTCCAATAACATTATTTAGCTATGTCTCTCACACTGTGGGCAAATTGTTTAAACAGTAGATGGTTGTTAGTAAACATGAGAGTATTGCTACATTGTTTCAGGCAACCAAGATGGCTAAAGAGATGTTTGGTAGGTACATATTCCAGTTGCTTTCTCCTGTGGGCTGAAGGGGGAGAACTGCCTAAGACATTAGGAATTGCTTAAGTGGAATGGTGTCTGTCTAAAATGAGCAATACAAGTGTACACATGAACAGGAATGAGGCACTTCAGGCAAACCTGATCCTTTTCCTGCAGCTACTGACCTTTAAGTATGTTAAATATTTGTAGACTAGTTTTAAAGCTGAAGTTATGTCTCTAAGTACCTGCCTGTATACAGTGCATGGGCTAAATGTGGCTGTGAAACTATCAGTACTGCATAAACACTGCCAACTTATTATAACACGGAAATACAAGAAAAAAAGCCCAAATGCCAAAAGCAGAACAGTACAATTCAAGGTTCTACACGTAATCAGAAGCCTAGAGATGTCTAGATTCTTCTTCTATGCTCACTAGAGATTAAACCAAAGTATGAGAATGCTTTCCTAGCACTCCATACACTGTAGGGCATGTACTAAAACAACAATGACTCTGGTAATAATGATAATAATAATAATAATAACAATTCCATGGCAATTATAAAAACAGTAATATAATTCCTATGTTTAACCTGCACTTTACACTGTTAATGTTTGCCTCTTACTTGGTTTATAAATGCTAATTACTTGAAGGCAAGATTCTAAGCAAAACTACTAATTGCAGACATCCCACTTGTGTCTGTTATGTTTATGAAAAAACAGTCAATAACCTTGTAAAGACAGGTTTGAGATTTAATGTTAAACTGAAGGTGGGAAATGGCAGCATATAACATTTAGGTCGGTGTGCTTATTTCCTTACAATAATACATAAGAATAAAGGAAAAGTAAACTGTAAACAGAAAACTGAAATCCCATGTTGGGAATAAGCATGTACCCAATCCACTGTCATACATCATCTTTGAAATAGTAATCGAAAATTATTAGGAGTCTAACTTATTATGTTACGTGCAGAGTTTTGACTCTATCATACCCTACAGACTGTTTTTTCCCAGCACACACACATACACACACACACACACACACACACACGCACACACAAACGTGCACACACACACACACACACACACACACACACACACACACACACACACACACAATTCATTCTGTGATGGATGGACAATTCTAAGCAAACTGTTTAGAGAATCCAAAGGGTCTTGAAAAACCTGGAAAGCAAAACTCTCTGACTGGATGATATTATCCATATAAAAAGCCCTAGAAGTAAAACCAGTCCTAGTACCATTTTACAAAATGGGTCATATTTTTTGCTAACCAGGACAATTCTTTCTCCTATAAAATTGCTCCACACAGATATTGTAATGTTTTTGCACTACATGTGTACAGTTCCTCTGTACACATTTGTTCATTTCTGTATAGAATTCTATTTACTTAAAATTTTCATATCTTTGTTGTAACTTGCCTGCTGTCATGCCATTTTAAATTGCTTAGTCATCTGTTAGTCACATTTCCTAGGATAGATACATTGTATTGAATTCTTGTATGATGAAATATTGTATCATGTAGAGGTTCATAGGTGTGTACTAGGCTAAAAGGCCTTTTTAAGCCTAACTATGCACCCTAAACCTATGACAAGTGCTGGTACCCTAGGTAAGCATGAGCAAGGGTTTGGGAGATGAAACATTTATAAACAGAGGCCTGAGAGATGAACCATTTACAGGCTGACTGTGCCCATTAGAGGCATAGGTGCCAAACCAGGGATGAATCCCCATCCAACTGTTCAAGTTACACTTGAATTGGTTTAGGAAGGAACTTGGCTTCACATAAATGGGGGAGCCTGTTCTAGAGAATGGCTAGTCTCTGGGATACATACCTGTCTCTCCATCAGGCCCTATTTATATCACAGGCAATGTTTAAGTCTTTAAAACAGGTAATCCTGGTGTTTGTTTTGCAAATATGCAGGATGTGCAGGAGGTCCATCAAGGTATGTTTTTATACTACTTATATAATCTACTTTATTATCATTTATAACATCACATGATACTGTTTATATTTGTTTTCCTTTAATTAATATTTTGTAATTCTTAATTTCTAGTGTTTTTATTTTATTTGATAACATTTGTGTTACATATAATTTATGTACTCTTTGTAAACGTTGTAGTTACCTGCTAGGCCCATGACATGGCTGAAAAGAGTCCTTGAAACTGTTCACTATCCCTGTTAGCAAAATAGAATAAAATAAATTCAATACAATGCATGCACTTTACCCCTTCTCAAAGTTATAGCTAGTGTTAAGTGCAAACAACTGAAGACATTTTTTTTTCATTTGGTCCTCAGTATGGTTAAAAGAAGGACATTGGATTGGGGTTTTGTCAAGGGAGCCAACTGAACTAGCTACAGCTCTGCACTTAAGCACTGCAAAAAGACTTAAAAACAATAATTGGTTAACTGTAGCCTAAAGAAATGGGTACCAACTAAAACTTTTGCTGCCTTTGCTGAGTGGCAAAGAGGGATAGAGATCAGAGTGTAAAGGAGACCAATAGTGAACATATTTGAGACAGCTTGCTGAGGAGGAGGGTAATGAGTGATTTTTATGGTGGTTCACCTACCCATAAGGGAGACAACTTTTTTTTCTGCAGTGTTATAACTCACTGCAGAGATCACAGGCTTCTGCCATGGTATAAATATGGGGAACCCACCAGCAGTTTGTCCACAGACTTTGATCAGCAGTAATTTCATTAGACATAGGCATGAATCAGATGAAAGGGTAGAGCATAGAAAAAATCTCATAACTGCCCAAAAAGTACCAGCACCACTCAAGATCAAAATGTGTCAATGCCATACTGTTGTGTTGGCAGTTTTTGTTAATTATTTACGTGCATATACAGTGCTGTGGATATAATGAGTAAGGAATTAGCTATGAGACTGCTTATAGAACTGCTTCCTATTTATGTGAAAATCTCTTCATTTTCAGCACCTTTTTTCAATGGTGTCACTAGCATGTTGTGGGAGAAAAAAAAAGAACAAATATAGTCAAAACAAAAGTGTAAGACTATGAACTGCAACTTATTTTCTTACTGTAGTACTGCGGTTTGAGTCCTTCAATCTCTGCTTGTAAATTGAATGACTATCTCCAGGATTCATGAAGCTGAAATCTCCATGCAGGAGCAGTGTAGGCATTTCTGCACGGAATATGGCTGTCGAGCAATCGAGAAACATACTGTTTTGATGTGCATGAGCCTGCCTACACTGTTCCTGCACAGAAAGTCCTGCAGTATGCTAATCAGCTCATTTGTTGGTGAAAACCATGCAAATGAGCTGAATTAGCAATTCAGGAAGTAGGCAGGTCTCCGTGCAGGAACAGTGTATGGTGCAGAAATATATTCAGCTACTAGCCAAATACAGATAGAAAACAGAGGCATGACAGCCTCAAAGAAAGCATGTAGTCCCTTAATTCGGCTTGCCACTGGCCAAATACATGACCATTGGCATGAAAAATAGTTTATTTTTTGTAAAATAAAAGTTTTTTTTTTTTGACAGATCTCAGCTGTTTAAGCTTAGGGCAGTGGCGCGCAAACAGGATTGTGCCGAAAATACAAAAAAAAAAGGGAATAAATCAAGTTTGAGAGAAATCTGGATTTTGCCATAATAGTCAATGGCATGCAGAATGAAAACAATACCAGGGAATAGTGGTTTTCTAAGGGGAAAGGCTCAGTATAAGTGTGGTAACTCAGGAGTAAGGCAGTGGGGTATGCAAATAAGGGGATATATACTGAATCACAAATTTCTTCTAAATGTCAGACTGCACCTAACCATGTAGGTACTCCAACACCATAGTGTAGACAGGAGGAGCAGCTAACATGAAAAGGGTGTGTGTCATGAATGCTGTAAGCACACTGGAGCTCAGTGGCCCATGTTTGCCCTTAGCTAAGCACAGCTAAGGCAGGGGATGAGTCTGAGGCTGTATTTCCCTATTCCATGAAATGCAGAGCGTGTTCACATCTAGGAAGGGCCAGTTCTGCTGAAAACTATTTACTTTAGCTAAACAGGTATGCATGGGGTACACTGGGCCTAAAACACCCCAAAAAAAAAAAAAAAAAAAACACATGGGATAGCAGAACTGTTGACATTTGAGCACCGGGAATGCATGGCCTGCATCAAGGCTTAAACGGGGGGGGGGGGGGGGACTGCAGAAGGAAGGCAATCAAGAAGAACAAGTACAGCTGGCCGGTGGAGTGTATTAGAATCAGCTAATTACAGAGGAAACAGCGAAGCACACTATTATAAACTATGCAAACACCTTTCAATCTGGTTTTCCCCACAAACTCTACAATGCTGGTGTACACATTTGGGGGAATTTTAAACTGACAAATCTAACAAAACATGTTAGGGGCTGCTGTTGCTCTTATCCATCAACATGGACTAGAGACTGAGGGTGGTGAGGAGAAAAATGCTGACAACCAACTCAGACTGAGGAGGAGGAGAAGAGTGTTCAGACCCAGGGTAACCTTCCAGGGGCTGCATGATCTGGAGGTAGTAGAGTGATACAGGATGGACTCAGAAACTTGTTGAGCTGTGCTGGCCTCACCTCAGAGCCAGAACCAACAGAGGGGAACCCATCCAAGTGGATACCAAGGTATGTGTAGCCTTCAGAATACTAGCTACAGGTACTTTCTAAAGACCAACTGGGGATATCATGGGAATCTCACAGTCATCTGCATCCAGGATACTTCATAAGTTCCTGGATGCCATGCAAACACATGCTACTGAGCACATTAATTTCCCCCACACCCGTGAGGAGAGGACCAGCAATATGCATCTCTTCCACTGTGTAGCAGACTACTCAGAGGTACTGGGTGCCATAAACTACATGCGCATCCACATCAAAGCACCACCTGGTGAATGGAGTAGAGTCTACATAAACTGCAAGGGCTTCCCCTCCATCAACTGCCAGGTTGTGTGCGATGCCCAGGGCATTATCATGAATGTGTGTGCTGGCAGCCCTGGAAGCTATCATGACTCCCACATCTGACATTCATCACAGCTGTACCGGGTGTTTGCCAGTGGGGACATCCCATATGACCAGCTGGTGGGGGGAAGCAGGCTATGCACTGGAGCCGTGGCTGATTACACCCATCAGAAATGTACATACAACCACACAAGAATGCCATAATGAGGCACAAGCACAAACCAGTATCATTATAGAGCATGTGTTTGGGATCCTCAAGTCACAGTTCCGCTGCCTTGACATATCCGGTGGAGCCTTGCAGTAATGTCCAGCCATATGTGCACACATGTTCATAGTATGTGCCATACTACACACAATATGATCTTGTGGAAACAGCTGCAGCAGGAACAAACTGGGGAAGGACCACACAGTCCCCCACCATTGGCAAGGCCTCCACAGGCAAAGAGTGACTCGGAGGAGGAACATCCTGAGCCTGCCCCTGTAGGCAGATGGAGGCATGCCCAGTATACCCTGGCCTTGGCAAAGAGGCAATGCATAGTGCATACACTGACACTGTAGGGACCTAGGGACTGATCACTCTCTCTCTGACTCACACACACACACACAGTAAAATGGATGCCAAACATCACACCACCTATACCTGACCATGTATAGGCACTGTATTGCATGCATTGGACATAGTCAGACCTCAAGCACCACCCTCACAACAGTTGCAGGCACAAGGTAAGCCAGTCTCTGTAACAAAATAAACTAATGGAGTGGAATTTTCTGATAGCATATCTATGGTATTGATCAAGCATGTAAGGGAATGGCATGACTAACTGGGATAGCAGCAGACAACTGACAGCTCTGTGGGACAGCAGGAAGTGTACCCCCAGTATTGCCCTACCCACACCATGAAGTACCACCCTAGTTGACAAATACCACTGCAGTATATGTGGTGAGCCAAATAACTGGGGGGAGTCATAGGTCACATGCATGGATGTCAAAGTGGGGGTCCCATACCCACCACCCACCTCACACAGCAGGTCAGCTGTAGAAAACCATACAGAAATGCCTGGCAAAGGCCCCCACATTGCAACATCCATGAAATCCCCACCCACATACTTTTACACAGTGATATCACAGCAGGTCTGGCAGTGGCAGTATGGCTTTGAAAGGTAACAAGTCTGAAACTAAAAATGTCTATGCCAGAACAATCTGACCTGTGGTTGATACTGTTATTCATGTAGCCTGAAAGATAGGGCACATCACTATGCTAAATGGGACCAAAATGTTAAGCAAATATCCGCACAGTCTGTGCAGATGTGTATCGTGTACAGTTGTGTCACCCCCATACTCCCATAGAAATGCAGTAATATATTCCTAGCCTTAAGCAGCATCCAGCTGACACCCAGAGTGACTGCACAATAGTAAGAGAAAGCAATTGTCAGTAACATCCACAGTCAACTTACTGGTGCCATCCCAGGGGTGTCCCCTGCTGGCAGCCTGGGAACATATGATCATCAGAATGCACTGCCCTGCTACAGATAGCCTGCATCTGTCACACCTGGCCTACAGACCTCTGGCAAATGCCTATGCCTCACCCACAGTGCCCTTTAGGGAGTGTCATGGGGTCCATAACACCAACATAACACAGTTCACAAAATGCAATGAAAGGCCATGCTGATAACTGCTAGAAGCAAACCTACCATCCTCAGGGAGCCAGAAATCTGGGCAAAGCCATGAATAATGGGGTGATGAATGTCCAAAGTGAAGGACACATGTGAAATACTGCTCTAATAATGTTATAAAGTTGATGGAATAATTTGTATTAGCATGGAATGTCTGATGAGTATGAAGTCTGAAAATGCAATGTCAACAGTCAGTAATAGCTGTCTTCAACCCTGAGTGACATGCAAAACACTTTTGCTGGATAACAACACTTGTTTGGGTAACCAACAAGATATATGAGTCATGGATGTGGACATTATGTGATTCTTTGTACAGTCAACAGGCAGGTCTAGGAGTTTTGTCATGGGAATGCACTCACTGCAGGCATTCCTAACCCTGGAAGATGGTGACATGCTTGCACCCACAGAACCGTGGGCCACAGACATAGGGAATAACACACGCCTCTCTGATCAATCATCCTATGCAACATCCTGACCCCAACATGTGGACATCCAAGCAAAATTAGGTGGGCCACACATATATGTGTGACACACACCTCCAGGCTGGAAAACAGTCTGACACACATAAGACCCTCCAAGTGCAGTCAACCATTGAGGAGAACCCAATGCAAAGTACTGGTAGCTATAGGCAAACATATCTGCCCAGGACACACACACACCACATATTCTATCTCCTACAAATCTATATGGAATCTGCCTGTCACCCTGATCCTGTCTGACTTATATTGCCCAACTGTGGACTGGAAATCTGACCAGGGTAGAACATAAATGCACAGAGATTCCACCATTGTAATATATCACCAAGGTGCTGGACCATTTCCACAGCACCAGCAGGCAATTGCTTGTAGGCACACCTCTTAACAGGCTGGATTGCACAAGAATGCATAGCATTTGGCCCATAAACCTGGTGTGTGCATCATCCATCCTGTATTCATCTGGTAAATGGAATGAACAGGCCTTCCCCACCCAGTGCACTTTCCATTGCCCCAACTTAGCAGTCCTGAAGATGTCTGCCACCATTGAAGTCACTTTTGTTAGGCCCAGCCCCATAAGCTCTGCAGCACATGCGATAACTGCATAATACTATAGTACAAATAACAAGTTAGGTAAGAGTTCTAATTTCAATCCTGGAAAATGTAAAAGTGTGTGTTTACAACTAAAAGCTTTTTGGTCCATTCAAACCCAGTACACTTCTCCTTTCCCTACTTTAGCAGTCATGCAGATATCAGTCATCTTAGAAGTGCCATCCATCAGGCCTCAGCCCCATAAGCTCTGTGGTGTGTGTGATAACTGCATAACATGATAGTACAAAATAACTAATTAGGTAGGAGTTCTAATCTCAGTCCTTACAAATGTAAAAGTGGGTGTGTGTGTTTACAACTAAAAGCTTTTGGGTCCATTCAAACCCAGTACACTTCCCCTTTTCTCTACTTTAGCAGTCCTGCAGATATCAGTCATCTTAGTAGTGCCTTCCATCAGGCTTCAGCCCCATAAGCTCTGTGGCATGTGCAATGACTACATAACATTATAGTACAAATAACTAGCTTGGTAGGAGTTCTATTCCTACCTGGCAAATGTAAAAATGTGTGTGTGTGACAGCTGCATGTGCAAGACTGAGGGAGTTGTGTGCTTGATTGTTTATATGTGAAACAGTTTCATGCCATTCCCACCCACAACACTTCCCACTGCCCCATCTTATCAGTCCAGATGATGTCACTCACTTATCAGCAACTTTGGCAAGTTGTCAATCCTGTAAACTCAGTAGTGCATGTGATAAATGCTTAACACTATAGTACAAATGACTAGCTTGGCAGGGGTTCTACTCTTGTATCTGGCAAATGTGTGTGTGGGTATGTATGTTTGTAAGCAGAAGTGTTTTGATATATTCCCCACCCACTGCCCTACTTTCAGTCCTGCTGATGTCATTCCCCATATCAGCACCTTTGCCCAGCTCTTAATCCAATAAGCTCTGTAGTGCATGTGATTACTGAGTAACCACTATGGTACAAATAATGGCTTAGCTAGGGGTTCTACTCTCAAATCTGGCAAATGTATGTGTAAGTGTATCTGTTTGTAGTACAAAGTATTTTGATACGTTTAACACCCACTGCCCTACTTTATCAGTCCTGCTGATGTAATTCCCCATATTAGCACCTTTTGCCAGATGTTAGCCCAATAAGCTCTGTAGTGTGTCTAGGAACTGAGTAACACTATGGTACAAATAACTAGTTAGGTAGGGGTTCTACTCTCACATCTGGCAAGTATGCCTGTTTGTAGGGCAAAATATTTTGATAAGTTTAACATCCACTGCATTACTTTTTCAGTCCTGTGATGTCATTCCCTTTATAGGTTCACAAGTGTGTAATAGGCTAATGGCCCAGGAGCCTTTACAAGCCTAAAACATAGAAGAGCCCTGCCATTGTGCCACCCAATGTTGCTTCCCAGTGCCTGTATCAAGTAAAGCCACTGCTGTGATCCTTGGGTTGAAGTGTCTATTACCCACCCATGCATCAAGATTTCTCTGGAACAGGGTTAGTTAGGTACTCTGGATGACATGTACGGGAAGTGTATTCCAGGGCATGTGCAGTCTCTTGGTGAGGAACATGCCCCACCAGCATGTTGTGATTGTGGTACTGAGAAAGACATCTCTGCAGTGTGTGGTGTGGATGGCTTTATATGTAGCATTTCTAAAACAGCTGGGTCAGACATGGCTTTGTAAGCCAATCACAGATAGCTGTTAATTAGGTGATATGACACAAAGAATAACTTGGGTCTTCTGAGTCTGTCTGTGTAGGATGTGGGTTTAATGCCTAGGAACCCCTTTGTGAGGTGCTTCTGTGGCCTTTCCAGCTGTAGCAGGTGTCTAGTGAGGTACATGTCAAATGGGCCATAATACTTGAGAAGTGGTCTAATGAGGGAATAGTAGACAGAGATCATTACCTCTGTCTTCCTGGATACAAAACCCTTGGTAATGCAATGTGCCATATAAAAGGACTTCCTGACCACAGTGGCAATGTGGTGCTTTAAGGAGAGTTGCTCTCAACTTGTGTCCCCAGATCTCTTATAATGCCTACAGTGTCCATTGGGCTCCCATTGATGTCGTACTTAGTGTGAACTGAATGTTTTACCAAAGGGTAATGATGATGCATTTTCTGGTGTTAAGCTTCTGGCCGTGGTTTCCACACCACTCATTGGTCTCAGTGAGGCCTTTCTGTAGAATGTCTTCATCACTTTTGGAGTTCATGATAGCTTCCAGCTTGCAGTCATCTGTGACCTTGGTCAGCCAGAGTTCCTCTTTGTTGGTCTGGACTCCTGAGAAGTAGATGCTGGACAGGACACTATCCAGTACTGAACCCTGTGGGACTCCACTCGTGACTGCTTGCCAGTCTGACTTGGAGTTTGCCACTGTCACACTGTGTGTTCTGTGAACCAATTTGCAAACCACCGATGGATATAGGGGTTGATGCCTAGTTTGTTGGGTTTATCAGTAATTCCTGACTGAGGAATGTTATCAGAAGCCTTGGCCAGATTGAAGTAGGCTGTATGCAGTGCTTTACTGTCATACACAGCCCTGGTGACTCACTCAAAGATGTCAACCATTTTGAGCAGGCATGATCTGCAATTCACAAATCCAAACTGTGTGGGATCCAGAGTTAGGAGGTCATCCATATTCTGGTCAGTCAGGTCCCAGATGATGCGGCTCATACCTGTACATAGTTGATTTGTCAGGTTAAGGGCCCAATAATCCCCAAGGTCTGTATATGATACCCCTTTATGGAGAGGGATGACTGTAGCAGTGTGCCATTTTGGAGGGACAAAGCCTGAGATGTTGTGGTGCCAGGTCTCTTTGTATGTCATGTAGAACACAGCCACGGATATGTTGGGGTCCCATGGAAGCTGTATTCTTGCCTATGGACAATGCAGGTCTAACCTGGACTGCAGTAATGCTGGGTGCCTGGCATTCATCTGCCATTGTGATTGTCCCCTTTGGGGGAGAGAGGGGTAAAGCTGGCACTGAATGTGCTGGCAAGACTGTGGCCAATATCTGTTGTCTCTGGATAGGAATTAGCTTTGTGCAGTAGCCCACAGAACTTCTGGTTATTGCTGTGGAGGTTGTTGATATAACTATCAAAGGCTTTTGTGATTCTCCTCAGTGTTTGGTGCAAGTCTGCCTTCATAGCTGCCTGTAAGTAATTCCATGAGGGATCCCAAGTTGTGTTTGAGGCCAATAAGGGGGTTCACCAGTCTTGGGACACCACCTTTTTCTGCAACAGTGTACTCCTTCTGTTGTACACTTCAGTAATGGGAGGCAACCATCACATTGGCTTCCAGTGTTTGTAGGACAGTATCTGTGTTCTGTTGGCTATGGCTAGTACCTTGCATCCATGTACATGTTTGTGCAGTGCATATGTGTATGATTCAACAGTCATGCAGCTATTTCCCATTGGCATGGGTGCAGTGAAGTCATCCACCCCTGTTTTTATGACTGCAAAGTCAGCTTTGGAGAGGTTTTGCAAGGTGGTTACCTTTGTGGGGGTGTGCGTGAGATGTTGAGCTCCATGTTGATTACATCATGTTTGGATCTGACCAGGTAGTGATTGACAACTGTGGTCAAGCAACAGTCCCATATGTAAGTAACCAACACAGGTCAAGGTTGTTGCATCCTCTACTGGGGGTCAGTATGAGCCGGTCCACAACATTGGAACTGATGAATTCCAGGAAGCATTAGGCCAGTGTACTGGTGCTTGACTACTTTCCCCAGGTGATGGAGGGGTAGTTGAAGTCTCCTACTATGACAGTGTTGGGTTGGACTTTCATAGATGCCAGGCTGTTGAGGAATGTGCATTGACAGTCTAGAGACATAGATGGGGACTGATAGCAGGCTATGGTGTGGATTGCACTATTACCCAAAGTCAGTTGTACAGGAAGTATTTCCGATGCATTATGCTGGGATACTAGTCTGGAGGAGTGCATATCCATTATGAATATGGAAACAACACCACTTGTGGAGGTGTGGTCCATGTTTGGGGGCTGACAGCTGTGGAATGCATCATAGCCTGTTAATGTAGAGCTACTGTCTGCTGCTGTGAACCACCTCTCCGTTACAACACAAATGTCAATGTCCTCCACTCAGAGGAGTGCTTTGAGTGACTGCATCTTAACAGTTAGATGTCTACTGTTGAGCATCATGACCCTCAGATTACATACATGTCTAGCTGTTACGGTGGCAATTTGAGTTGGAACACTGTCTAATAAGGCACTATAGGGGTGGCAAGACACTTATCATGTACCTGGAAACCCAGGGCTGACAGATTTAGGACATGTCTGGCAAGGCATTGAGGTCTGTCAATCATGTAATCCCAAGCAGAGAGATACCATATCCCCTGAGAATGACACACAACATGTACACCAATGTTGCAGTTAATTATCTGTTGATAGTACTGCAGCATCATTCTAGGTGAGGGCAGTATACTGCTTAGGGCTACTGTCACACCTGCCTGGACCACATAATCTGAGAGTTCAACCATGTCTTTTGTCATGTAGTCCAGGAAGGTGTGTCACAGGTCATTCACACCCCCATGGATGTTGACAGAGTGATACTTGTAGTTGCTGTGGAGTGGCCAGACTGGGTGTGTCATGTACTGGATGCTGACATGTGATAGACAGTTGGCTGTTTCCTCCTCCATAATCAACTTAGTGAGTGGGACATCTGTGTGCCCCAGTACTGAGTCACCCATGATCACTGTATTGTGCAAGGTTGTTAGTCTTAGGAGTTTAGGTTGAGGAGCATACTGTGTAGGTGACATATGTGTCCTTTGGCATGTGCTATGTCATGGTGTCTGAGTCGGTGTTTGTCTTGCTGGTCTATGCCGTTTGTGTAAATGTCCATTGAGTGCCTTTGTGAAGGTGGGTGTGTGGCTTTTCAGTGTATGTCAGGGCTGTTATAGTGGGTGTTGTGGTGAGCTATGTGTTCCACATGGTGTGGTGCAGGTGTTGATCTTATCCTCTTGACCAGCTAGTCCAGTCTTTGCTGGAGACTGCATATTTCCACATTTGGTGATATAGGGGTAACTCTCACTGGTCTGAGTGTTTGGAGTTTAGAGGAGAGGGTTGTCTGTGTACATGAGGCAGTTGCAACAGTGCCTCAGAATAGACAAGTGTACCAGGTTAATGGGTTAAAACACAGAAGACCACACTTCAATCATCCCAGGAGGGGTGGTCATAACTAGTAAGTACTGGGGCTAATTCCATGATGAATGAGTACTGCTGGTGGCTCCCATGTGTGATACACTTATTGATACAATAACCTGTTGAAGTGCAAAGCTATAATGCTATTTGAAGTGGAAGACAGAAAGACCTAGCAAAATGTAAGGGAGAAACTGAAGGCAGAATTCCTGTCACCTGTAATACTTTACCTGTGCAGTTATCAGCACCTTTGGCCAGTTGTAAGTCCAGTAAGCTCTGTAGTGCATGCAGTAACTGCGTAAAACTATAGTACAAGTGACTGGATAGGCAGGGGTTCTATTCTCAATACTGGCAAGTGTGTGTGTGTGTGTGTGTGTGTGTGTGTGTGTGTGTGTGTGTGTGTGTGTGTGTGTGTGTATCAGATACTATGTGCCTTATACCATTTTGATTTGTGTACCCCCTTTACACTTCCCCCACTCTACTTTACTAGTGCTGTTGTTTTGTCATTCACCTTAGAAGTACCTTTGGAGAAGGTGAAATTGTGTAAGCTTTGTGGCACATCTGGTAACACTGCAATACAAACAACCAGTTAGGCAGGAGTTGTAATCTCAATACTGAAAACTGTTTGCGTGTGTTTTTGTGTAAGAATCATATACCGTGATGGTTATACCATTTTGAGTTGTGTACCACCATACTCATTCTAATTTAGTAGTCCTGTTGATGTCATTCACCTTACAAGTACCTTTGGATGAGGTGAAATTGTGTAAGCTCCGTGGTGTGTCTGATAACTGCGTAGCACTATCGTAGACATAAATAGATAGGTAGGAGTTCTAATCTCCATACCGGAGAGTGTGTGTGTGTGTGTGTGTGTGTGTGTGTGTGTGTGTGTGTGTGTGTGTGTGTGTGTGTGTGTGTGTGTGTGTGTGGATTATATCTTGTGTGGCTGATACCATTTTGTTGTGTGTACCATACATGGCAGGTGACCACCTCCTGATGTTGTTACTTTATATAGTATGGTAATGGCATCTGCCTCACATGCAGCATGTGAAACCATTGTACAGGCCATACCAGTCTTCTGTACAGATGTGTCTGGAACATCCTGCTGTTTGGAATCTATTAGTGCTCTGTCTGCCTTAACAATGCCCATGTATGTGATATTGCTACAAAATAGGCCACAGTGAGTATACTGACACATATGGCAGCATTAGGTATTATACCTGACTGAAACAGCATACTGATACAACATCTGCTACCCTCACACTTGTCCAGGCTTGTAGGTGCAATACATGAGTCCAGATGCTTGGTTTTACAAGTGACTTGTTCATGTCATGGGTCACATTAAAGGTTGGGAAAGCTGTGGACTGACATATTGTGGTCTTAGTCAATATATATCAGAAACAAATGGCATCTTAACAGGTGTGTGTATACATTTTATATCCACTGTATAGCAGTAATATTTCATACATGTCTCTACCTTAGTCAGTTTGTCCAACACATTTTGCTGGTGTCTGTCCAGATGTCTTGCACTGACAGGTTATGAGGTATGCTACAGGAATTTTACATTCTCTTCAGATAGGCCTCTGTGATGACCACTGTGATGCAATACAATTAACCCCACCACAAGTGAATATGCACATAAAGCAGTATGGCTATTAGTCATAGTTGTGTGCATGGTAACTTGCATGTTCTCCACATGTGTGCTGTATTGCCAAAGCACAACTGAACAATTTCATACTCACCAGCTTCAGGCTGCTGTCCCATATGCAGACCAGAGTGACCTATGTAGTTGTGGGAGAGAGGTATTGTCAGCAGACTCACATGTGCCCTTGGTAAAGGATAGATGCAGCATGTCTGCATATTTGCAGTACAACACCCAATACTACACAATTTGCTGTCCTTCACCATAGATTTGAACTTCTGTGCATTAGACATCCCCATCCACAACTGCAATATGACCTGGCACATGAATGTAGATACTGTACAGATACAAGTATGTCTCATACAGTAGTCTACTAATCCTCACTGGGACCTTACCTGTATGATCTTTATCCATTGTGTGGGTGCCACCCACATCCAACAAGTGGGGCTTTGCACCCTGTTGTTGTACTGTGATGGGTGGCCCAAGCTTGTCAAGGAGCTCCTCATTTGGTGTCAGTGGGGGGCTACATGGCTGGATCCCCACCTGTGGTTGTGGGGTCCCTGGCCACATCAGCAGCCCTTTGCCAGGCATGGCGTATGAGGTTGGTGGCATGATGCCACACCTGCTCATATGTACATGCATGCAGGCCCACCTTATTTACCCTGTGGACAGGGTCATCCCACAGGGTCCTCCTCTCTCACAGATGTTGCTGGCCGTAGCTCGACAGTACTGTGTGATTCTGTATTATGACTTCCATTATCAGGTTGCATTCCGCTGGTGAAAAGGTTTCCCGCTGGTGATGTGACATTGCACCTGGTAGACACTAACAGGGAAACACATCACAGGACCCCATACATTTGGCAACAGCATGTCCAGTACCTGCACATGTACCTTGAATACCAGTATCCAACACTCACAACCACACCATATCCCTGTAATCTCTCAGCACAGTATTAGCTTGCATTGCACTCCTGGTCCTGATGAGTCATATTGCCCACAGTGAGGGCAAGTTGATTGCATAATCTGTCATTCCTCATTTATGGCTGTGTAAATGGATGACATTAGCAAACTTACATGCGGATGGTGTGTGGATGGTGCTGTGACTTGGTGTGACTACAGTGTGTAATGCAGCTGGGAGCACATGCCTGAGTTCATGTAGGATGCAGACAGGGATAATATGACGTCCCATGGATACTTACATTTGTTGCCTTTCAGTAGGCAATATGTACCTGCTCACTGGTGATGAGAGGAGGGGTGTGGGTGCAGTACATATCCACCTATAGTGATGCTGAGCCAGGGGGTGATGTTTGCCCTAACCCTATCTACAGCAGGTTGCCTGTAGCTATGTTGTGTGCATGTGATCTGATTGGCCACCATTACAGGTTGGGTTGGTTTGTTGCCTCTGAGATTGAAGACATATGGGAAGATGGCCTTGTGATTGCCATTGGTGGATGTCTCCAATTTGTGCTCATAGTTGGCCTTACAGTAATCCACCTTTGACCTTATATGCTTGTTTAGCCAATGGCTGACTTGATGCCAGGTTGGTTCCTGCCCATACTTTGCCCTGTACAGCCACTATAGGGACCACGTCTGTGGTTTGTGTAATGCTGCTGTCCAGCAAAGGGGATTACTCTAATTTGGTGGTGGCAGGTATGACAATTAAGGTATTGCTGAGTCCATACAGCCATTTATGTGTTCAATCAATTGTTTGTAGTAGGCATGGCCACAAAGTCATAACAGAGTTGGACACCTCTCCAATTTAGCAATGATAATCATGCTCATTGTACTAATCATGGCTGTGTCAGAGCAATGCAACAACCAGTAGCTGTAGAACTGTCACTCTTTTGGTTCCACAGTAACTAAGATTACACATGTGTACAACATGTGCAGCTTTTTTTAGCTGACATTTTGCATCCCATGTCTGTTTTCATGAGGTGGACACACACACCTACTCATACTGACATGTGCATAGGTAATACCTTACATACATGTCTGTTCTATGTCAGTATGGTTCACACTGTATTCACACTCTGGCTGCACAGTCATCCTTCTCAACCTGTTACAGCAGGGCATCTATAAGATGTCATGCATACATGGGTGCAATGGGACAAAATTAGTGACTGTGTCTCAATATTGCTGTAACATACTTGTTATTCAATAGCACAGTAGCCTTTGCACTGACAGACATCCCCTGGAGAATGTCCAACAGTCATATGTCAGGAAGAGAGGAGAAAGTCTAGGAGGGTGGTATTGAGGGTAGGAATTGTTAATGTTGGCAGTATGACTAATATAGGGACCAGGCTAGCTGATATAATGGCCAGGGGATGGTTGATATATTATGTTTGTGCAAGAGACGACATGGAAGGGGATTATGGCTGGGTGTATGGTAGGCAGGTCACAATTGTGCTATCATGGTATGGACTGGAGGAGGAAGGGGGTAGGGCTTCTGCTGAAGGAACAGTATACCAAGAGTGTTTTTGGAGGATGACATAAATGTCTGATAGAGTGATGTTTCTGAAGCTGTACGCTGATGGTGTAATGATGACTGTTGTTAGTGCATATGCTATGCAAGTTGGTTGTGTGATGGATGGGAAAGAGAAATGTGATGTCAGCTGGATGACATGGCAATGACTGTACCCAAGGGTGACAGACTGGTCATTGCAGCAGATGTCAATAGGCATGTTGGTGAAGGGAACAGAGGGGATGGGGAATTGATGGGTATGTATGGTGTTAAAAGGAATGGAGATGGTGAGATGGTAGTGGATTTTGTAAAAAGGATGGACATGGCTGTGCTGAATACATATTATAACATGGGGGAGGAGGATAGGGTGACATACAAGAGTGGAGTAAGATGCACACAGGTGTAATATATCCAATATAGGAGGGCCAGTTTGAAGTAGATTAGGGACTGTAAAGTGGTGACAGGGGAAAGAGTATTTAGGCAGCAGAGAATGTTGGTATACAAGATGATGGTGATCGAGAAGAGGATGAGTGTGGGGACAGTGCAAAGGATCAAATGGTGTGAATTGGTAATGGGTGATTGTGAGGTGGAGTTCAGGGAAGAGTTGAGACAGGCACTGGGTGGCAGTGACAATATAACAAATATCTGGGTAAGGGAGACAGCTGGATGGGTGCTTGAGGTGACGTGGATGGAGAAAGCAGTATAAGGACACCTGTTGGTGGACTGAGGAAGTACTAGACAGTATACAAAGACAGAGGTTGGGGAAGAAGGAGTGGGATTGTCAGAGAGATGAGGAAAGTATGCAGGAGTATGAGGAGATGATGTGCATGGCAAAGAGAGAGGTGGAAAAGGCTGAGGATGGGCATATGAAGAGTTCTATGATAGGTTGGACACTAAGGATGGATGAAAGGAATTGTACTGGTTGACTAGACAGATGCACTGAGCTAGGAAAGATGTGGAGCAAATAAGGGTGATAAAGAATGATCAGGTATATGTACTCACAAGTGAGGAGAGTGTGGAGCACATGAACAGTGTACTTTGAGAGGCTGATGAATGGAAAAAATGAATCAGGAAGTGCAATGGCTTAACATGGAGGATGCAAGGATAGCTATGAAGAGGATGAATACTGGCAAGCCTGTTGGTCCACATTACACACTTGTGGATACATGGGTTTGTTTAGGGAAAATGGCAGAGATGTGTTAGCTAGACTGTTTACTGATATCTTGGGAAGTGTGAGGTTGCATGAGGAGTGGAGAGAAAGTGTTTTGGTACAGTGTTAAGAATGAGGTTGATGTGCAGAGCTGTGATAACTACAGAGGGATAACATTGACCAGTCACAGCATGAAGTTATGGGTAAGAGTTGTGGAAGCTAGGTTACGCAGGGAGGTGAGGAGTACTGGTCAACAGTATGGTTTCATGCATGGAAAGGGCACTACCAATGTGATGTTTGCTCTGAGACTGTTACTGGTGGAATACAGAGAAGGTCAGGAGTTGCTCTGTTTCTCTCTGGACTTACAGAAAACATATGACAGGGTGCCTAGACAGGAGTTGTGGTATTGTATGATGAAGTCATGAGTGGAAGAAATATATGTCAGCATGGTACAAGATATGCACAAGGGTGGTGTGACAGCATTGAGGTCTGCATTGAGATTGAAGGATGTGTTTAAGGTGGAGGTGGGATGACATCAGGGATCAGCTGTGAGCCCTTTCTGATTTGCAATGGACAAGTTGACAGACAAGATCATACGGAGTCCCCATTAACTTTGTTGTTTGCAGATGACACTGTGATCTATATTGAGAGTAGGGAACAGCTTTTGGAGACCCTGGTGAGGTGGACATATGCTCTAGAGAGAAGAGGAATGAAGGTCAGCAGCACTAGGACAGAATATCTGTATGTGAATGAGAGGGAGGATAGCAGAATGTTGAGGATGCATGAGGTACAGTAGGCAAAGGTGGATGTGTTCAAATGATTTGTATCAATATTTCAGAGTAATGAGGATGATGGAGGACAGGTGAAGAAGAGAGTACAGGCCAGATAGAGAGGGTGGAAAAGAGTGTCAGGAGTGATTTGTGACAGATGAGTATCAGTAAACATGATATGTAAGGTCTACAAGAGGGTAGTGAGACCACCTATGTTATATGGGTTGGAGACAGTGGCATTGCAAAAAAGGCAGGAGTCAGAGCTGCACATGGCAGAGTTACAGATGTTATGATTTGCACTGGGTGTGACACGGGTGTACAGGTTTAGCAATGTGTATATGACAGGCTCAGGCCATGTTGGACGGTTATGAGAGAAAGTTGGACAGGCAGCATTACATCAGTTTGGACATGTGCTGAGGAGGGGTGCAGAGTATATTGAGAAAAGGATGGTAAGGATGTAGATGCCAGGTAAGAGGCAGAGAGGAAGGCCTCAGATAAGGTTTCTGGATGTGGAGAGAGAGAACATGCAGTTGTTTGGTGTGAAAGACCAAGATTCAGAGGACAAGCAGAAATGGCAACAGAAGATCCACCGTGGCAATCCCGAATGGGAAAAGCCAGAGGACAATGAAGGGGGATGTTGTAATGTCAGTCTTCACAGATTTGGCAAGGATTTGACAGACATAATACAACTCTACAGGTAAATGACTACAAATATGAGGCACACATATGGTCAGTGTGCAGAACACTGGACAGTTGAATGGTATGAGCTCAGTATATAACATGCAGTTCAACACACACATCTGCAGCAGTATGTTACTATGCAAAATACCATGTATAGGTGTCTCACATTTCCGAGACAAACAAGTATATCCTAGTTGCATTCACAAGTAAGATATGGATATGTACAACATCACAGTAGCTGGCCTAGCATTGTCAAAATCAGTATTGTTTAACACAAACTCTAGTATTAGTCATATGTGAGCCATCCTTTTCTGGGGCCTTAGCTATGATCTCTGTCACTGCAGACAGACCCAGATGCTATGGCCATAGGTTCTGATCAGCAATATATTAGTACAGCAAGCTTTGTTGAGACATATATGTTAAACTTCCTCTTTCCCATTCTTACATACCCCCTACTGTAGTCCATTACATGTTTACTTGTTTGACATACCTGTCTTTGTATTTTTCCAAGTGTAGGCGGTTATATGCTATTTGTTTTTTTTTCCTCAGTTTCTCACTGTCCTTCTCCTACACATATAGGGTGTACATCTGTTTTGCATAGGCAGCAGCTTGCCTTTTGTAAGTAATGCTCATGAGCAGCTGATGGCCTATGCACCAATTATTGTCCCACACATGCTAATTGCATGCAGAACAGCTGTGTTGTTATTCCTATAGACAATGTCATGGCAACACACTGCTATAACTGGGTACTTCATGTGGGTATAGCCCATTTACCTTGCCTGTGAGAGAGACTTCATGGAGGTGTGTGAACAACAGCATCACAGAGGGCATGTCATGTTACTCATTATACACGTACTTTGGAAACTCACACTATGAGCTCTGTGCCTCCTGTGATGACTGCATAATATTGTACTACCACTAACTAGATGAGTAGGAATTTCAAACCCAACACTGGCAATTGTGATTGTGTGTGTGTGTGTCTGTGTTTGTGAATAGTATTCTATGTGTGTTGGATGAACACAACACCCTTTGTGTGTGCTTGTGTGTGTGTGTGTGTGTGTGTGTGTGTGTGTGTGTGTGTGTGTGTGTGTGTGTGTGTGTGGAAATTATAAATCTGAGGTGTGTTACACACACTACACTTATCATAGTCCACTGTACAAGAGGTGCTGATGTCAGCCACCATACACTTACATGTATACACCCCTTAGCCCTATAAGCTACATTGCACATGCAAAAACTGTTATACAGACCTGTCAATTGTGTACATCTGTACTCTGGATATGACACGCACAATGTGTTATCACACTGCCATACCCCTTTTAGTCTGCATGGACACATCCTGCTGATACACAGACACCTAGAAGACAAACAAAATCCATTATGGAGTCCACATGCAGTCATCATTAATAACAATAATGCACCATGGCTGACAGCTATACTCTCTGACATGTAACCATTAAACATGCTAGCTGTCAACATTACACAGCATTACATTGCTAAACTGTACTAAGTTCTAAGTTCACCCTGTGCATCAGAACCATATTAGCATGTCCCTGCATTGATGGTATGGATGACAAGGATGTGGCACAGGTATCATCATATGTACAGGGTGTGGTGTGGGTTTGCCAGAGGCCTAGGCTGGGCCATTTGGTTGACATTGTGTGTGTGTTTGTGTGTGTTTGGGGTTGTATGTGAGATTGGCCGTGCAGAGGTGGTGTGTGTAAATCTAGAGGTTACCTTGCTGTGATGGTGATGTGTATGTGTATGTGTATGGATGCATACAGTCATGCAATGGGGCTGCCCTACACAGGGGTATGTTAGACAGCTGTGGACCATACATGGCAGGGTATACAGTTCACCATCTCTGGCCATGGGCATGGGGACTGTGCCTGCCAGGGGACCCACATGCACCACCAGGCCCAAGGCCAGATGCACTACTACTCCCCGATGGTGACTGACGTCTGCTGGATCCGTATCCCTGTTGGGACCAACCAGGACCACTTGCCCATGGCCTGCTGCATCGTGGTGTGGACAGTGACCCCCCCTGCAGGTGTGCTTCTGGTACTGCCACTATGAGATCGAGAAGCTGCATGGCCACGTGGACCCTCAGCTGCTTGTGATGCTGTCCCATGTCCACATGGCGGATGGCCTACTCCCACCACATGCTCTATCACAGACATTTCACGTTCAAGGATTGACATGTTACAGTTAAGGATTCCCACCATCTCACCCTACCATATATCCATGACCTCAGCATGATAACGATGGGCATCAGCAAGATCATGGTGGTTGTCATGCATAGCAGGAAGAGTAGCATTCACAGCCCTGTGAAGCTGTCTGGTGTTATATTCACTATGTGCCTGTGCCTCCATGACAGTCTGAAACATGCATCTGGTGACACTTGCTGTGGCACTTGTGACAGGGGCATGTCAGGCAGCAGACCCCCCTTTGAGCACCCCTGCCCATCCGCCTGTATGGGACCTCACCTGTTCTATGGCTATGGTTGGTGTCTTCAGACACACTTGCCATAGTCACCACACTTGTCTGTCCCATGCAACTACCCGCCACCTGTCCATCATCTTTGGCCACTGGTGATTGGGTATGTGTGGACATTGTGTCTGTGTGTGGGGATGGGGTGGACAAGAGTGGGATACCAACCAATGGCACAGATTCAGCCGCTGTCAACCCAGCCTGTGCAGCACTATGGCTACCATCATTGCCAGAGTCTGCAGAGACACTGACATCAGTTCCCAAACAGGAAGGACCCCAACCCCCATTGCCACCTGTGGGGGAAAACAATAAATGTAAATTAATACCATTACATTATGGTTAGCTGCCACACACACACAAACATGCACATAGATACAGGTGAGTTGGCATAAAGCTATTAGACCTCATATTACCCAAAATGTGACATGTATGACACACAGAGCCCTCATCATCATGCATTGCAGCCATTCTCAATCCGTGTTACTAAAATATACATGTCTGGGATGCATGAGTACTATTAGTAGGTGACATCCATTCACCTAGCACACATTGCACCCATGTACACATAATTGCAGTTCACCTGTATAGCACAGTGGCAATTACTGCAGAACATACCTCACAACTGTACAAATCATTGAAGAATGTCTAGATGTCTGGCACATATGTTTGCTCTCTCCCTCACAGCCCCTATGTGTTTGTCTAACACATAATTGGGATCATATGAGGATTGATGTCACTAATTAATGACATACATTTGATTTGCACACATGATCACCAGCACTGAATGTATGTTCAAGCAAATCTTGTTACAGCAACAACCTTCTAAGATTAACATGGATATGATAAGTGTACACACCCCTTTTAACATGGTAGGCTCTTGTATCATATAAAAATGAGATCATAATACTGGATTCAAAAACATTACCCACCTTAAATGTGACATATGACCTGTGCAATCCAATTGTGAACATATTGTTTGATTTTACAAGTTAATTGTTTATGTTATGGTAACATTACAGGTTGGCAAAAGTGTGGAATGTAATATTATGGTCTCTCATTGTATATATCAGAAACACTTGGCATCCTGACAGGGGTGTGTACACTGTGGTATCCACTGTATAGAATTAATGTTTCAGACATGTCCCTAACATAGCCCATTTGTCCCCCAATTTGTTGATCTGTGTACACGTGTCTTGCACTGACAGGTTGTGAGGTATGCTGCAGAAATGTTACATTACCCCTCAGACAGACCCCCATGGTGACCACTGTGATCCACTGCATTTAACACCACCACAAGTGAACATGGACATCAAGCAATATGGCTAGGTGTATATTGGCAAAGCACAAAAAAAATACTCACCAGCTACAGGTTGCTGTTCCAGTAGACCAGAGGAAGCTAAATACATGTGGGAGAGAGGTACTGTCAACATGTGGCATTGGTACAGGGAGTAGCAGCATTTCTGCACATTAACAATACAACCCCCAACAGTATAAAATATGCTGTACATCACCATAGATGTGCACTTATGTGCATTACCAAACCCCATCCACAACTACTACCTTATCTGACATATGCATGTAGATACTCTACAGATTTAGGTTATGTATGCTAAAGTACTCTAGTAATGTGCACTAGGGCCTCACCTGCATGCTCCTTGTCCATTGTGTTGGGGGCACCCACATCCATGATGCTGGCTTCATGCAGATGTTCTGCTCTTGCGGGGGGGGGGTCCCCAAGGTTGGCAAGGAGCTGTTCTACTGCTGTAAGTGGGGGCTCATTGAGTGGGACCCCACCTGTAGCTGTTGCTTCCCTGGCTATGACAGCAGCCCTTCACTGGGCATGACGTAGGAGGTCGTTTGCATGATGCCGGACCTGCTCATACATTCTTGTATGCAGGCCGACATCATTTATCCTGTGGACTAGGTCAATCCACAGCATGATCCACTCCTGCAGATGTTCCTGGTTGCATCCAAACATCATGTTGTAGTGCTGTATTAGGAATTCTACAATTTCAGCAGTTTCTGCTGTGCTGCATGGGGGATTCCAGATATGATGCATCCTGCTTGGAAGACAAACAGTGAAACAAATCATAGCACCATATACAGTTGTCAACAATAGGGACAGAAACTGCACATCAACAGTGGATATTTCTTTTCAGTACTCAACTACAACATACCCCTGTAATCTATCAACATTTCATTCCTGGCCCTGATGTGTCATATTCCCCCCAATGATGGACAGTTAATTGCATAAACCTCTATTCCCCATTCATTTCTGTGTAGAGGCATGACAGTGGCCATCTTCCATGTGGATGGCGTGTGGATGTTGCCAAGGCTGTGTTTGAATATGGTGTGTGATGGCACTGTGAGCACTTGCCTGAGTTCATGTAGGATGCAGACAGGGATATTATCAGGCCCCATGGAGAATTGCTGTTATTGCCTTTCAGTAGGCAATATGTAACTGCTCACCACTGATGAGGGAAGGGGTGTGGTTGATGTGCATATTCCCTTATAGGGATGGGAGGACAGGGGGGTGATGTTCACACCTAACCTGTCTGATGCAGGTTGCCCATATCCATGGCATGTGTGGATGAGGTATGATTTAGCACTGGTACATGGTGAATGTGTTGTTGCCTCTGTGACTGACAACATATGTGGAGACACCCTTGTGACTGGCTTTGGCTCTGTGGATATGTGTGATTTGTACTCATAGTTAGCCTTACATGGGGTCACCTGTGACTTTACATGCTTGCTCAGCTAGATGTAGACATGCTTCCATGTTGTTATCTGCACTTGTGTGGCCCTGTACAACACTATAGGAACCTATTATGTGGTTTGTGTATTGCAGCTGTCGACCAAAGGGGATTAATCTACCTTGGTGGAGGTGACTTTTACAGGTCAGGTATTGAGTCCTTACAATTACCATGGATAAATAAGTGTACACACCCCTGTTACAATGCCTGGTCTATGTGCTATTGTAACTTGACATCACAATAACTCATTTCAAAACAATTCCCACATTTAAAATGACCTATAGCCTGTACAATTCCATTGAAAACATAATATATGTTGTGGGAAAACATGCAAACTGAAATCAGTACAATAAGCTGTTTGCATGAGTGTGCACACCCTTGCATAGATACTTTGTGGAAGCACTTGTTGAGATAATGACAGCATTCAGTCATCTTAGGTCAGTCTATCATCATGGCACATCTTTACTTGGTAATAGTTGCTGAGTCTTCCTTCCAACATTGCTACAAATATGTCAATTACTAAGGGCATAGCTTTTGCACAGCCCTATTCAGGGCCACCCACAGATTGTATTTTGGTTGTAGGTCTGGTTGGCACATTCCCAAACTGCAGTTTTCATCTGATGAAGCCATTCTTTTGCCGATTTGGATGTATGCTTGGGGTCATACTCATGTTACAGACAACATCCCCCTTCATCTTCACCTTTCTAGCAGGTGATTGAAGGTTTGGTGACAAAACCGGTTGGTATATGCAACTGTTCATAATTCCTTCCATCTTGAGTGGAAGCCCAGTTCCAGCTTTTGAAAAGCAATGCCACAGCATGATACTGCCACCACCACCCTTCACCAGGGGGATGGTGTTCTTTTGGTGATGCAAAGTGTTGTGTTGGGCCAAACATACTTCTTGGAATTGTGGGCTAAAAGATCCACCTTGGTGTCATCAGACCATGACACATTGTCCAACATGCTTTTTGGAGACTTGTACTTTTTGGCAATGTTTGTTCAGCCCTGAACATTTTTCTCTGTAAGAAAAGGCTTCCATCTAGCAACCCTATACCATAGAGCAGACATATGGGGAAATACAAAAGATTGTTGTCACATGTACTTGTCAGGCATTCCTGTAGCTCATTCACTGTTTCTTTCAGTCCCCTGTCAGCCTCCATGGCCAGTTGTCATCTTGTCATGTGAGCCATTTTGGATGGACATCCAGGTGTTTGCAGTGTCACTGTTGTCCCATATCTTCTCCACTGTCTGATGACTGTCTGTACTGTATTCCATGGTATATTCAATGGGGTCTATATTACGATGGAATAAGGCACACACTGAGCTCAGCAAATGGACAACTTCTTTAATGGACACAAGCACAAATAAATCCACAGCAAATGAAATCACAGCAGCACAGCACAGCAAACCAACTCACAGCAGCACAGTAATGCTGTACAAGTAAATCCACATAAGTTTCGTCAAAATAACTTCATCAAATACAATATGTAAATATATATTTTGTTGTATAAAATACTTCAAATATAAACCTTGATTAACAATATATATAGAAAGTATATATATATATATATATATATATATATATATATATATATATATATATACATATATATACATATTTATTTATTTATTTGGTTTTAATATTCAGATTCATTTACCTTTAAGGTCCATGTGTCTCAATGCATTTTACATGTTTAATTGAATCTGTTTATCCATTGGTTCATTTGAACTAGATTAGTTTATTTATTCATCAAAGGAAGAGAGGGTAGGTATCTGATGAAGTTATTTTGATGAAAACGTATGTGGATTTACTTGTACAGCATTACTGTCCTGCTGTGAATTTGTTTGCTGTGCTGTGCTGCTGTGATTTCGTTTGCTGTGGATTTATTTGTGCTTATGTCCATTAAAGAAGTTGTCCATTTGCTGAGCTCCATGTGTGCCTTATTCCAGGTTTACTAGTTTTAATTTTGGGCACTCAGACCACTGTTTTGGTCTATATTATGTTATCAAATGATAACTTCTTCAAAAACGTAATGCCCGACCTCTAAATGTTGAAGTCTCATACAGTCAAACAGTAAAAAGCACAAAAATGAAAATGTCGAACTGCTATAGTTGGCCCACTTCACAACCTGTGCTTGGATGTCATTATTGATTCATGAAATGTAAATGAAGCAATACGTCAGTCCAACTGCGACTGCATGAAACTAGTTATTCTGCTACCAATCAAAAGAAGAATCATAATTCTATAACTAAAATTCGAAAATGCTTAATTCAGCATCCTGTTTTATTTTCACTTCTACAATATAAATGGAAAAGTAAGCTATGTCATAACCTAGACACGTTTCAACCCTATTGCACTATAACTATTTGAAGTAACACTTGTCTGTATAACTGAATGTGGCTATTATTGCCATATAGTCTCAAACACAAAGTATTGCTAACATAGAAAAAAAAAATTCATACATGCAGTAGATCATACGAGTGTGTGTAGCTATAGGAGACTACACTTATAACACCATGGCTACAGCAATTACAAACTCAATACTTGAATACTCTGCCTTGTTTTCAAACACTGCTTGCATACAGGAATATCTCTCCATGGATTTCCATTTATTAGGAGATGGAGGATACCCTGCCTTTAACTGCATCCTCACCTCATTCACTCTGTTTTGCTCTTGTATCAACACATCTAGAACCGCAGGAATGTCACAGATGCATTTTCCCAGTAAACACCTCAATTGCCTGTGCCATCCCTTTACATAGTTCTGGGTACGAGGCAAACCTAACCATTTAGTGCTGACACATTCTAGAATGAGACTGGAAACATAGAAGGAAACCTACTGGGACCTGCATTTCTTGTGTACTGCTTTCTCGGTCGCCCTAAAACGTACGTTTCCAAATAGTATGTCAGAAGTTCTTTACCCTCGACAGGGAATGTCTCAGATAGTGTGTTAAAAGCAGAAAGAACTTCATTTTCAGACAGAAATGATAGTGCAATCTACTTTTTAACTGCTAGCTGAAAAGTAGAAGACTGTCCATAAAGTGTTGCTAAACCTGCTGCTTGCACTTTGCACCATACACTCTGGGCAAAGTGGAATAAGCAACCTTTACTAATCACATCAGCAAAGTTATGCTTTACACTCTTGATAGATGCCAGCTCAAAGTCTGTCATAATAAACTTTACTGTTGGCTCATACTTTACTAAGTCTAGCAAAGAGAATAAGCACTCCCATAGATAGTTGTATGCCTTGAAAAACTTCCTGGACATCAAGCAGTACACTAAAGGCACACTTTTACAGTTTCCACTACAGGATATCAAAGCAGTTATAGAATACAATTGCCTACAAAGTCATCCCTTGGTCAGAAATATGCCATCTATAAACCAGACAGTACTTTCAAACAAATTTTGTAAGTTGTCCTTAGTGCTAAATACAATAACATGGACATTATTCTGCAAATCTACCATTCTCTTTTGTGTAAAGTGGCCTTCTTTAATTGAAAACTGTGTAGTATCTACCATACCTAAAGTACTGCCTACAGACTTATGTCTTAACATCTTTTGTTTCCTAACATGGTTTACTTGTTGCAACATTGACCGTCTTGACGGCAAAGTTACTGTTGTCTTTATGGAAGCTGAGGCTACAACATCATTTACCAACAAAGCAGGTGTACTCCTGGACACCCGAGTGATTTCTTTCAGTGCATGACACGCTCTATACCTTTTCACTTCAGTAACATCTGAAGCGTGATCATGTCCTACAGATTTCAATAATACCTCACTGTCCACTTCCTTTTCTGTCACTGCTCTACCCTTGCATTTCAACAATGACTTAAATCTACAGCACCAGTACTGTCTTCGTTTTACTACTTTCTCCAAGTTATACGGTACCCATCGATAGACAACATTGCTTTATTTTTATGAGACATAACTGTCTCGTACATATTACCTACAACACCAGGACTGGGATGTGAGTTGCAAGTCATACTCCATGTTAGATAGTGCTATCATGCACAATACGTCGGTAAAGACAGTGTTATTTAAATTAACTGAGTAGACACTTTGTTAACAGCACAACGTCAACATTCACAATTGCATCTTAGTAAGATATCATGCACGTTTACAGTGACATGCATAAAGATTATATACAGAATTTACATATTTGATGTTTTTCATGTATAGATATTTAATTGGTTCTGACGGCAGCTTGCCTGTACATCACACGTCATCATCCTAAACTTAGCCAACTATTCCTTTTCAAAAAGTCTTACTTCTCTGTAATTAGCATTCATTGTAGTCAGCGTTCAATATTTAGGGGTCGGGCATTACATTTTCAATGAAGTTATCATTCAATAACGTAATATAGACCCATCCAATGTTGGGGACACTTTCTACTCTTCTCCTGACTGACACCTTTCCACAATGAGTTCCATTCAATGCTTTGTAAGCTCTCTGCCAAACATGTCCTTTGCTGTAGCAAGCAACTGGGTACATGTTAAATATATCCTACTAGGGCAGTTGAACATTATTTGGGCTTAATCAGAGTCTTGTTAATTGATGGCATATGTGCAAGAGGTGCATCAACCAAGTAGTGGTTTATGTGTGTGTGTCCATGTATGTAACCAGTTTATAGTACGTTTTTTATGTTTTATATTTTCTCCCCTAACAGATTTGTTTGTTTGTCAATAGAATTGTACAGGTTATGAGTCACATTCAAGATGGGAAACATTTTGACAAGATTTTCTGTGGTCTCACTTTTGTATAGTACACAGACCTAGCATTTCAACAGGGGTGTGTACACTCTTGATATCCACTGTATGTAGATGTTCAGATAGCTGTTTGTGGTAGGCATGGACAGAGGATCATAACACAGTTGCACACTTCTCTGATTACAGCCTGATAATCATGCCTATTCTACTACCTATATCATTGTCATGGCAATGCAACAGCCAGTACCTGTAAACATTTATGTCTGTTATATGCACTGAAAGTGATATTACACACACGTAGAACATGCACAATTTATTTACATACATAGATAAGTAAGTTGATTGCACACTAGGCTTTGCTATAAAAGTGCTAACCTGGAGGATGTCCCACATTCATATCTAGGCAATTATGTTACAGTGCCATTGTTAACAGACTTGACAACGGTTTGCTCAACATAATACAAGTCTATGTGTAAGTGAGTACATATATCAGGCACACATGTGCTTATAAGATTGTACAATTGAATGGTATGAACTCACTATATCACAAGCATTTCAACACATACTTCTGCAACAGTACTTTACTCTGCAAATGCTCTGTATAGTTGTCTTATGTTTACAAGACAAAATGTGTATCATAGTTATATGCACAGGTAACATATGGATATGTACAACATCCCAGTAGTAGGCCTAGTCACTACAGACAGAGCCACATGCTATGGCCATCAGTGCTGTTCAGCAGTACATCAGTACAGCAAGTCATGTTGAGACATATGCTTTCAAACCCCTATTTTCCATTATTACAGACCACCTACTGCATTCAATTACATTCCTACTTGTTTCACATACCTTTTTTTCTAGATTTTTCACAGATATATCCTTTTCTTTTTTTTTCTCACACTACTTTAGCTTTGCACTGATGGACTGTCTATGACAGAGGTGGTTTGAATAGATGGCAGCTTGTCTTTTGTAGGTAATGCTCATGACCATGTGATGGCCTGAACACCAATTGATGTTACCAGTTGCTGACTGCATGCAGAACAGATGTGCAGTTATTCCAATAGCCAATGTCATGGCAACACACTCCTATAATTGAGTACTCCATGTGGGTGTTGGCCCTTTTCCTTGCCTGTAAGGAAGACATCCTGGAGGTGTGAGAGCTAATACCTCTTAGAAGAAAATCTGTGGAGACAAGCCAACTAAATGGTGGAGAAGATTCAAAACTTAGGGGTAGAATGTGAGTATTGCTGTTATATGTTTTAACTACAGCTTGTTTAACAGGGTTTGTCTGAACATGCTACTTCTGCATGGGTTTCAGTCTGACAAAGTTCTGTGTCTGCATAGCTCTCAACTGTAGGGCTATCCACATAATGGCCAGAGATTTGCCTGTTATGTTTAGCCTGTTCACAGGCAGGTGTTGTCCTTTGCAAATAAGTAGCATACTCCGGTGATTGCAATCAGTAAATGCTAATATCCTTTTGTGTTTCAGACTGTATATCCCTCAGAAAAGATATGTTACAACAAACCCTGTAACACCAGTAATTTTCTCAGTGTATAACAGCAATTTTTCAAGTATGGCCATGTTTTTGGGCCTCTGTCCCAAATTATGTCAGGCTTTGTACAGATGCCATACAGTAGGAGGTTGATAAGTAGGGTCTACCATTATTTTGTTCTGTCATTCTTGCTGAGGAGAAAGGATGGACAACATTTGGGACTCTGTATATTCAAGAGGTTGGTATATGGAGAATGCTCTTAGCTGCCCTTGTAACATATTTTATATGAGGGAGAGTAACAAGAGTTTTGAAACTAGGCTGTGAGAATATGAGACATGTTACCGATGACAAAGAAGACAATTCTATGGCTGTACATTTTAATAATTGTCACCATGGGTTAGTAGCCATTTGTTATGTACAGAATCATTTTAAATTCTTAAATGTGATACTTTATCCCTTAGGGGGTTAAATGAATAGTGTAATTAGAGGCAGTGTATATACATGCAATTAAGTATAGTGTGTTACAAGGTACTGCTTTGGAAAAAGTCTGTTTCTCAGTTTGATCAAAGAGTCTTAAAAGAACAATTGTTTTGTACAGAATCAATGTATTTTTTTAAATTTGATACTTTTTCCCCTAGGGGGTTGAATGAGGAGTGCAATTGGAGGGTGTGTATTTAAATGTACTTAAGTGTTAATTGATTCTTCTAATTAAGGCAAGTATTTCTTGTAATGTGTTACTCCTTGATGACTTTGGCAAAGACATCAGAGTGAAATGAACTTGTGTGAATTATTGTCTGTCTGTATTTTTGTTTACTATCTTCACACATTGCAGTTGTTTTGGTAAGAGGTCATTGTATATGTCTGGCCATTGTGTATGGCCTATTATGATTTTGTAGCAATGTACTGTTCACTTATTATTTGGCATGGGTCCTTTTGTATCCAGCTGTGCATGTTGCCCCAGTTATGAGTGTTCTGTCAGCAGCATATGTTTGTATGGGCATTTAGAGACATGTATGCATATATATATATATATATATATATATATATATATATATATATATATATATATTTATACATATACACCCCAGTATTTCTTGGTAATATATCTATATATTGTTATACATATGTATGTATCTCCACACATATTTATCTATCTCTCTATATATGTAAATATTTCTTTTTTTTTGTATATATTTGTAGATAGCAATCATTCTCAATTGCACAGTGCATCTTTCCTATTGTAAACTGACTGTACTGCAAGATATGTTGTAAAAAACATTCTAATATTGCACAGCTAAGATGGCCTAGTGATAAATTGCTGTGACTGTGGTGTATAGCACCACAGGCTCAAGACTTAGCATGGCTGATTATTTTGTTGCTGACCAGAAGAAGAGCTGTGGATAGAGTGATTAAGGCACTTTTAAGCAGTTGTAAGCAGATTTGCATGGGTTTGCGCAGAGCTAAAACACAGTTAAACTGATAGACGCTGAAACTGTGTAGGCTTTGCTTACCGACGCTTACCAGTGTGCAAATATGCTTAGCAGAGCTAACTACTGGTTATCATTCACATTTAAGGAATGTGTAAACCTGCTAAGCATAGCTCAGCCTTGGTAACCATTGCTCACATTCCAGTCTCATAAAATAGCAGACTAATAACATCATGTAATAAGTATATTTAATTTTCTATACATAACATGCTTTTATGTGCTGTCATTACAGTAGCAAGGGGTGTGACTATATTGTACAAGACATTTGGGTATACATGGGTATTATCACATTTTTTTATTATTATTTTTTTATACATGGGTAGTATCACATGCGATATGCACTCACACTTGCATGTTACACCAGCTACAGTACACTGGTTGACGAATATAATTCCATACATATTGTGTTATGAAATAAGTACTTTTAACATTGCTTTACCATGTAAAATTAGATTGCCTATTGTAGTACTCCAACCATGCACCTCTGCATGCAGAGCTGGGACTCTGAGTACTAAACTTTCTTGTTCTTGGTGTTTCAGCTGTCTGTTTTTATGTATCTCCTATTGGATATTAATATATTATTATATTAACTGTAGAGTACTATGTTTTTGGCCATGTCATTGAGGACTGCTGTCATATAGTAATGGCATACATTTCAGTTTCATACTTCTATCCCTCAGAACATTCATCTTAATGCATAACATGTTTGCTGCCCACTTTCTGTCTGCCCTCTGTGCAGATGTGCAAATGCCAGGTATTGCTAAGGCCATAAAACTATGTAGGTACCCACATAGTTTTGTGCTGTGGGCCTGGACAGTAGGGACATCCTTCATGTGGGCCTTGGCCCTTTTCCTTGCCTGTGTGAGGGACATTACAGAGGTTGTGGGCTACAGATTCACATACAGTAGGTGGGAATACTTCACAGGACAGGACATTTGGAGACAGCACAACAACATGGGGGCATATCTCCAGAATTGTGAACAGATTCTATGTCATCATCAGTGCTGTTATACACATGGTGGGTTGATAGATTGACAGGGTATGTGTGGACATGCATTTAGTGAGTGACGTCACGTCTGACAGTGATATGTCTCTGACATACCTCTCCACTGGCATGCTGTCCACAGACTGGCCACATGTTTGTCTGTTATGTTTTGTCTGTTCCCAAGACAGTTGTTGTCCTTGGAAATTCAGTCAGGGACTCTGTGGAATGCAGTCAGTAAATGCTAAAATCCATTGGTATTACTGACTTCATATTCCTCATAAAGGATATGTTACAACAAACCCAGTAACATCACCATCTGTCTAAATTTCTAACAGTAATATGTCCAATCTACGCCAGTGTGTGCCTCTGTCCCCAAACAATGTCAGGCTTTGTCTAGCTGTCATGCACTATGAGGCTCAGACATATTTAGTATCATTATTTCTTGCCTTCATTCCTCCTACCATCCCAGTGATGTAGTAGACCCACAGACGTTACAAAGAAGAGGCCATAGATATCATTCCTGAGCCTGTACATTCTGAGGTGAACTATACATTGGAGTAGTCTGTGTATGTCTGGCAATTGCTGACAGACTATCAGAATTGTGTACACATGTCATGTGTACATGTTATTTGGGCTGTGTATGGAGGGGGTAGATGTAAGTGTTATGGCTCCTTTTTTATCTGACTGTGCATGCTGCTTCAGTGTCTGCTGGTCTATTGGCTGTATGCCTTTGTAGGGGCAGACTGAGATCATGGTCAGGATTTAGACTACACTAAGAATTGGGCCACTATATGTAGGGGTAGTGTGTGACTGGAAAACTATTATGTATTTCTTCACACAGTCCTTATACTCTACTGTTCACCTGACCTACCAGTATGTGACTGTGACTGTGGTGAAAGTGGTTGTGGGTATGCACTTTCACACTGGTGTCTGATTTTTGGTGTTGTAACATCCCTGTAGTGCCTGACATCCCAAAGGGGGATGACAACACATTCTTTGACATTGAGCTTAAGACCATGGCTCTGACACCAGTCATTGGTCTCAGTGAGGCCTTTTTGTAGGATGTCAACATCACTTGGGTAGTTAATAGCTCCCAACTTGCAATCATCTGCAAACATTGTCAACCAGAGTCCCTTCATGTTGGCATGGACTTCAGAGAAGTTGATACCAAACAGGAGAGGACACGGGACCGAACTCTGTGGAACTCCACTCGTGCCTGGTCAGCAGTCTGACTTGGGATCAGCTACTTTCACACTGTGGGTTCTATCTGTGAGACAGTTTGCAACCCATCTACTGTTATAGGGATTGATGCATAGCTTAGTGAGTTTACCTATGATTCCTGAGTGGGGAATGTTATCAAAGGGCTTTGCCAGATTGA
>NC_056737.1:1856283202-1856316440 GCF_019279795.1 Protopterus annectens
TGAAGCCAATTAGACCAGATCACATGTGTCCAGTGGACATGTGTGCGAAATGGACAACTATGTATGGGTCAACATATTTTTGTGGGAACAGATTTATCTTTTTTTTTTTAAGGTGAGAGTGGGATGTTGGGGAAGGATGGTAGATATATTTGGGGAGGTAGGTTGGGTAGGTAGACAGACAAGATGGACAAGACAGCAGTCAGGGTGGTATATGGCACATGTGGAGGGTAATTACCTTGGATGGGCTGGTTGGTAATCAGACACCAACGAGCCCCCAAATGGATTCAGTGGGACTGAGGTCCCCATCCATGGGCAGTCACCACTGCACCTTCACGGCCCCAAAGGTGGCTGTGCTGGGGGCTGAGCAGGAGGGGCACTGTGACCCTCTATATGCACCATGTGGCCCTCAAGCTGGTGTTGCAGATCTACAAATTCCTTCTGAAGCTTGCTACGCACCAGACCCCATACCTGGCTTTGGGTGACAAGCCCCATCTCCTGAGGTGGTTCCACCCAAAGGTGGTGCAGGACCAGCAGACGAGGTGGTCCCGGGGTGGGTCCCAGATGTGCCATGGCCAGGTGATGCAGGAGAGGCGGATCCACTGGGAACAGCCTTCCCAGATGTGCTATGGTTTTGCAGTTGTAGAACATATGCTGGTTAGTCATGAAAAACACATTCCAGGATTAGTTATAACAGCATGCATGAGTATTCCTATTAACCCAAAACAACAGATTTGGAACAGTTGCATAGCAAACAGAACACGTGCATATTTGGAACCACAGTGGGCATTATAATGGCATGCAGGTTACATTGATAGCAACATGCCACCAATGATAGTATTTAAATAGGGAACATTAATTGAAAAGCATGTCAGTATTTGTAGAACAATAGGAAACATGTTCCAATAATAGGTTTGGTGAAAAACATAGCCATTGATTTATGTGCTTAGATTATTGGCGCAGATGGGGGGGGGGTTCAGTTAACTGTATATGCTTGGAAGTGCTCACAACTTTAATGATTATTGCTCTACTCATTACTCTACAGGTATTACCTCACTTTACATTGACCTATGGCCTTGGGTTGGGCAGTGGTATGTTTGTACGCAGTGTATAATTACAGACTTCTTACAGCTCATTTATACCTTTTCTTATCTGGCAAACCTGTGGAGGAAATATCTGTTAACACTACCTGACTGTTTCTACACATATTCACATAGTCAAGGTTACATATGTGCAGTCATAACTGTGTCTGTGTGTGCTAGTGCCATAATCCACCTTGATTTCTATCGGTCACCCTGGGTTTTGGCTGCAGTAACCACTGGCTGTGACATCATGACCCTAGAGGGACATTTCTTGGAGGGGACTGCTTGGTGTACGTACTTCTCTTGCTGTCATTTGCAGCCTTGGGGTTGGACAGTGGATGTTGTACACACTGTATAATTACAGGCTTCTTACAGATCATTTATACCTTTTCCTACCTGTGGAGCAAATTTCTGTTAACAATACCTGACCATTTCTACACATATTCACATATTCTTGGCTGAGATTATGTATACAGTTTAATAGCACTCCTGGGATTAAAACCATGCTAGTTTGTGCAAAAATAGAACACAAGGTTGTATTTCATCACAATGAGCTACTGAGAAACTACTGTTTTGTTCCTGACTGTTTTCAGTATAATAATGTGTTATTTGGACAATCTCCTTTGTAATTTTGATATTCATGCATGGCAGATGCTTGTTATAATCTGTAGTCAGACCTTGACATATTGCAGTATGGTGAACAATGGTTAACACAGCATTACTATTCCGGGACCAGATCCTGATGCATGGAACATTTCTTACAGCTAATCTGTTAATATCAACGTTATATTTACATTCAAACTACCATATACCACAGTAAACACAACAGTCTGGTGTTTAGATTATTATTGACAGGTACTGCTACACTTTTACTGATATATATCCTGTACATCAGTAATACTCTGCTAATGTCTTGTTTATTCAGTACAAACAGTACACATTACTAACTACTGCTAGGTGACATTCTACTGCATTCTCTTTATTTGCCCTGGCTACTGCTAGCTAGATTAGTACTCACCAGCCTCGTGACACAGCCTTACCATCCTGCTGGCATGGGCTTCCAAGTTCGCAGCCCTCTTTTCTGCAGCTGTACAGGAGATAGAGAAACATTTATGCATACCTTTCCATGTCATACTTAGGCTGGACTTTGATACATGAATTGATAGTGGTACTTACACACTGTTGGGACATTCCGCACCCGAGCATCTTGGACCCACTGCTCCAAGAGGTCCTTCTTCCTTCGCTTCAAGTCAGCATAGTGATGCCAGACCTGCTCACCAGTTCAAGGAATGCCAGTTGCACTGGTGAGGTCATGAGCAAGACTGTCTCAGGCCTCTGCTTTGTATTGGGAGCCCGTACTGGTCCTACAGCAGTTGCCCTTCATGGTTTTTACAAGGAGTCCAACCATGACCCTGGATGCCTGCATGCTCCAATGCTGCGCCCGAAAGCACACACCTTCTCCAACACCAGCCATAATGCCTGCAGTGATCAGCTACAAATGGTTATGGTTGTATTCCTGCCTATGGGGTTTAAGTAGGGCTGGATTTCCACCCTTTGCCGTGATTGGTCTATTTTGAATATGCTGAGCTGAGCTAAGCGATGGGGCAAACCCACTTAGCTGAGATAAGCATTCCTTACAAAGGTAGATACTAAGCATTGTTTACCAGTGTGCAAATCCAATTAGCTACACTAATTACTGGTAAACATAACAGTTGAAGAGCTGTTTACTCCAGGTAAGCATAGCTAAACATAATTAAACAATGTTCAGCTTTCATTTTATGGACTATCAGGCTTGTGGGATCAATTCCTTCTTAATGCCATCTTATATGTATGTTTCCCTTCCTTGACATCCCCCTATGTGCTTTCATTACATTACATTCTTTTGCGGCTATACTGTATGGGACACTTGTTTTTATATGTGGGTTTCACATCTCTACAACACTGACAGCTCACATTTGGATCTGCTACACTAGTCTGGTCAACAGATATATATTATTCACTACCTATTTATAAAAATATATATTTTAGTCCTGTTTCACATAAGAAAATGAATGGACTGCATTGGGGTTCGAATTGTGAATGCCTGCCCGTTAAGTGAAAGCTCTAACAACTACACTATGCCGCTTTGAATATTTTGGCTGTATATTTCTATTTAGCTCCTTTAGATGTTTACACTCTGCTATGCATAGCTGCATGGCACGCACACCCACTCAGCTACGCTTAAACTTTATTGGGAACAGAAAAAAAAAAGTTTGAAATGGTATTCTATTTTTATTTTCCTTTGGCTATGCACATTGCTTTCTGCCTCTTAGGGCAAGACATCTGGACAAAGCGTGACATAATGGGGGGACAAATAGGGACAGATTTTAGATATTGCTTTTGCCAGCTTAGAAAGTTGATAGAATAACAGGATTTGCATTGGCATGACTTTTCTGAAGGGTATAACGTCCGAGACTCAAATGTCTCTCATTATTTTCCAACTTCAGACTTTAATGATTTTACACTAATTTGCCAGAAAAACATTCTTTTATGGAAAGTGGACCAAATATATGATGCGAAAATCTGGTATTCTGTGAGAATTTGTACGGTTGAAATTACGTGTGCATTTGCACACATTTCCTGCTTCTGCAAGATGCAGTAGTGCCGTACGGCTCTTTAGGGATACAGGGGGTATGTCACAGAAGCTGTGACACCCCCCCGTATTGCTTTCCTCTTTGCTGGTTTCATTTCAGTGTCTGCGGACATTGAAATGATTTTACATTTCTGTATCTATGGACACTGAAATACTGGCAAAATATTAGAGCTGCTCTCTAATATTATGCCAGTATGGCTTAGAAAGTGCTGTACGGCACTTTCTGAGCACAGGGGGCATGTTTAGTGTCCATGCACTGCACAGACACGCCCCTGCGCTCGTACATGGATCATGTCCATGTAGAGAATACAGCAGCATGCCTTCATTAATATGCAAAGTGCGCTGCTGCTCTACACAGGCAAGGAACACTCCGTGCAAGAATAACACTATTCTTGCACGGAGCTTCCTGAATCCCGGGGTATGATCAAGTTACTTAACTGCACTGATTCTGGGTTACCTCTGAAAAGGGGCATTTGTACACAGTGGGATTAGCCAATTAATTTAAAGTGTGTAAAGTTTTATGCCTCGTGGTTATTTATTTTCTTCCCTCATAATTAGTCATTATGTCAAGAATGGTATCTTTCAATCTGATCCCACTTTCTGTTATTGAATGAAGCACATGACAAGAGGTAGAATTCCATGAGAAGTGTGAATGGCTTCTGTATCCATTCAAGATATATAGTGCCAGACTAACAAAGAGTAAAAGGCTTAGTCATAAGTGTTCACTCCCATTGCACTATGAAACAATAAAGTAATTTATTGATGGATGCTCCAGCCTGCACCCCTGTTAGAGTCCAAACTTGTTACATTTAAAACTCAGAAAAGTCATTGGGGCAAGCTTTAAATGTCCTTTCTAAAGCTTAAGGGCCTTCTTCTTCTTATCAGCCTGAATCATTTTGGTTCAGTGGGTCATTGTTCAGCATGCTTTGGCTGAACACATGAACAAACTGTAGCCAGAAGCAATGCAGCAATGTGATACATCACGATAACAGTTTATCCATTCCAGCTAGACGGTTATGGATCATTTTTCTACTTTAATTTGAATCTCAGCATTTAATGAATAAACCTTCTCCTGCTCCACTTCCTTTCTGACATTCCAAAAAACATTTACGCTGTTTTCTTAATTCTTCTGGATCTGCCAAAATATTATGTTAACCCTTCTTTTCCTTTTAGCATGGAGTTTGCTTGTACAGGTTGTCCTTTTGCATCCTGATTTCTACATGAATTCAGCTCATGTTGTTTTGAGTTAACAATTGACATATTATCTGTAGTTCTCTTTTTCTTTATTTGTCTCTTTCTCTCACAATCTCTTTGCCTATAATTCTTTCTCAGAAGAACACAGTCATATAAACACACACACACACACACACACACACACACACACACACACACACACACACACACACACACACACACACACACACACACACACACACACATTCCTCTCTAGGACAGTGATAACAGAAAAAATGTACACATAACGCTAATGTTCTATTTACCAGAGCTGCCTGTTAGACCCCTCCCTCTCAAATACCACCACATACTTAGCCTTTGGCCCTTTTCCCATGGCAGGCTGTCAGTTTTTAATGGATGTAGTTCTTAAAAGTGAGAAGTTCCAAACACATTCTGCTATGAAAGATAGTTAGACCAGCTTTGCTTCTCAGTGTGCATAGAGACTGTGTTTTATAATGCAAGGGGAAATAATTTGCTAACATATTGTCCTGTACTGGTAAATATATCAGCTCAAAACATAGCAACTACGGAAAACACAAACAGATTTCTGCTAACATTACTTCTCAAGAAAGACTGTTTCAGTGCAGCTTTGTGGAGTGGCTTCTACCTGCTGTCACAAAAGTCATTCAAACCACTATGTTATTATAATGTTTTATTTCACATCTGCTGATTCATTCTTTTTCTGGATGCACAGTACATTAAACTATTCTATCCTGATCTTCCTTTATCGTGGCACATTTTTATTATAAAATGGAGAAGAAAAAATATCTATGGTATTCCACAGTCATGCAAAATTATCCAATAACAGTCGATAACATCCTTGTGCACTTTATTATTGTACTACAGTTCAAATGTAATCAAAACAAAATCTGCATGCCTTTGTCTTTGACATGTTACTTTCATACATTGAAATTCTAAGCCACTTATTAGCTTTGCGTCATGCCTCATAGCACATTTGTGACATTATGGCATTATATATCAAAATGGATCTTGTAATTCTCATCGGCCAAAATACAATGGTTATGGAAAAACACAAACTGGTTACTGAGCTAAGGATGCAGAGATGTTATTACATAATAATAACATGGCCTAGATCAGCCAGACACAAAAAGAATGCTGACTAGATCAGAGATAAACATGTAATAGCACTGACTAGAGAAGACATGGACACATTAATAATAATGTCAGACACAGCCAAAATAGTTAGCTGGCTAGAACAAGCACAGACCCAGTAATAAAACTTGTTAGATCAGGCACACAAAAAAAAAAAAAACATAACACAGCCTAGAGCAGATGCAGACATAATTATAACATGGTCTAGAGCAAAGACAGACATAATCGTCTTCGGCTGCTCCTGTTAGGGGTCATCACAGCAAACCATCTGTTTCCATTTCTTCCTGTCCTCTGCAACTTGCTGTGTCACACCAACCACTTGCATGTCCTCTTTCACCACATCCATAAACCTTAACTTAGGTCTTCCTCTTTTCCTATTACCTGGCAGCTCCATCCTTAGCCTCCTTCTCACAATATAACCAACATCCCTCCTCAGCACATGTCCAAACCAACACAATATCACCTCTCTGGCTTTGTCTTGAAACCGACCAACCTGAGCTGACCCTCTATAGTAATTTCTAATCCTGTCCATCCTTGTCATACCCAGTGCAAATCTTAACATCTTAAATTTTGCCATCACCAGCTCTGACTCCTGTCTTTTTGTCAGTGCCACCGTCTCCAACCCATATAACATAGCTGGTCTTACTACCATCTTGTAGACCTTCTCTTTCACTTTTACTGGTACCCGTCTGTCACAAAACACTCCTGACGCTGTTCTTCACCCACTCCACCCTACCTGCACTCTCTTCTTCACCTCTCTTCCACACTCACCATTACTCTGAACTGTTGATCCCAAATATTTAAACTCATCCACCTTCGCCAACTCTACTCTTTGCATCCTCACCATTCTTCTGTCCTCTCCCTCATTCACACACATGTATTCTTAGTCCTGCTGTCCTTCATTCCTCTCCTCTCAAGAGCATATCTCCAACTCTCCAGGGTCTCCTCAACCTGTTCCCTACTCTCACTACAAATCACAATGTCATCTGCAAACATCATAGTTCATGGGGACTGCAATTTTATCTCGTCTATCAACCTGTAATAACATGGCTTAAGTCTGGCACAAAGATAATAATAGTTTCTGGATCAAGCACATACACAATTACATCATGGCCTAGGTTGGACAGAGATTTGGAAATAGCTTGTTTAGAGCAGGCACAAACACAGTAATTACAAGTTCTAGATGAGGTGCAAACACAATGATAATATGGCCTAGATTAGGCACATTCTCAATAATAACGTGGCCCAGATCAATCATAGATATTGTAATAGCATGACCTTGATCAGGAATAAACATGGCAATAACATGGCCTAGCTGAAAGATAAACACAATATAGCATGGCCTAGATCAAGCACAGATGCAACACTTTCTAGCTCAGGCACAGACACAATAATAACATGGTGGAAATCATTCCTCAGCACAAAAATAACATGGCCTAGATTAGAAACGAACACAAAAGTTGACATGGATAAAAAGAAACAAACAAACCACTTAAAGTCAAAGGCTGGTATAAAGGGTGGGAGGATGGCATAAGGGTGGGAGGATGGCATAAGGGTGGGAGGATGGCATAATGGTTAAGGTGTTTACCTTACAGTCACAAGGTGCAGGGTTTGATTCTTATATGGGGTAATTGGCTAGGCTTGAAATGGCCCACAAGGGTAGTTAGCTTAGTACTACTCTATGAACCTATGAACCTATGAACAACAAAAAACAATTCATAGAAAAGAAGTAATCAGCCAACCACAGCCAATAAAATAAAACTATTTGTTAATAAAGAAAAAGAGTAAGTGCTTTCATGCAACAATGCACTTCATCAGACCGGTAAAACAAACCACAAACTATAATTCATATACATAGCAAAACAATTAAATCAATTAACTAATTTACATGCCTTAATCAGAGGTCTTAAAGATACATCGCTATTTAAACCAGGAATCCTATATGCTTGTAGCCTAATAATCCAACGCATTTCTGTTTCTTCCACTTTATTAACCAACTCGCCCCCTCTCAAATTTTCAGCTGTCAATTGTAAGACCAGAAAAGAAAAACTATGTGTAGGACAAGAATTTACATGTTTAGCCAAAGCATCATTCAACTTCATACATCTAATATTCATAAGAATACGTTCAACTTCCTGCTGAAAAATAGGGCTTCACGACATCGCTCCTTGCATGCAATGTAGCCTTCTTGCCCTGACTAATTTGCAATAAATAAACTCTATAATAAAGGAAAAAAATTGCTGTCCAGGACAGGGGGAACAGGTGCCTAATTGGAAGCAATCTCTCCTTAGCATGAACAAGCAAATAAGAGCACTAGCGAAATCCTCCAAAGCAAACGTTTGAATCCAAACTGGCCACATCCACTAAGGACAATCATAAGGCCATCTTTGCATATGTTGGTAATCTCAAAGAAAACACTCAGATCTGCTCAGAACTGGAGTCAAGGACACCACATACACAAATGCTGTAGATATAGCCAACCTGCTGGCAGACAGGTTCAGCAAAACTTCACCCTCTGTCTCCCCCATCAGTAAATCAGGACATTCCCAGTACCTGCCCCCCTCCCCTTATCTCTAGGGAGCAAGTCATCACTGCCCTCTCAAAGGCAAAAAATACAGCCTCCATGGGACCTGATAATTTTTATTTATTTATTTTACATTTGTTGATCGGGATAGTCCAACTGGATACATGTCCATTTTCAGTGGAGGCCTGGGGAGAAAAGCTCCAAAACACAATACACAGAGAATATATATAGTAGATACTTATTACATATAGATAACAGATACAGACTGAGCAAGCAGTTTATACATATAGTAGAAAATACATACAGCTGCATCCTACATGAACTCAGGGAGGAATTTGCAACACCATTAGGCGCCCAATTCAACTAAAGCTTGAGTACCAGCTTCATCCCAGCCTATTGGAGGACAACCACTGTCATCCCTTTGCATAAAGGTGGAGCATCCACTGATCCAGAAAATTATAGACCAATCAGCCTAACTAGCCTGATCTGCAAGGCCATGGAATGGATTATCATGGACCTCATTAGCAAGGACATTGGCATCCTCCAACACTCAATCACACACAGTTTGGTTTCATCAGAGGGAGGTCATGCCTGTTAAATTTGGTTGATTTCTTTGAGACGAGCACCAAAGTCATGGACAAAGGGAAGACGGTGCACACCACCTTCCTTGACTTGGCCAAAGCCTTCAATACTATTCCCTACTCAGGTATAACAGATGAACTCTCTCAATTAGGCATCAATCCATATGTTACCAGATGGGTAGCAAACTGGCTCATTGATAGAACCCACCTAGTCAAAATAGGGGAAGCCCCCTCAAGCAGTAGACCTGTAATGAGTGATGTAACCCAAGGATTGGTCTTGGGACCTCTGTTGCTTCGGATACACTTTTCTGAGGTGCAGGCCAAAACCAGTGGGCTATGGCTGAACAAATTTGCAGATGACTGCAAGCTGGGCACTGTCATCCATTCACCAAGTGATGTGGATGTCCTCCAAAAGGCTCTTACCTATGCAAATGACTGTTGCCAGAAACATGGCCTCAGACTGAATGCCAAAAAATGCATCATCATCACCTTTGGGGAGAGTGGCACCCCTACAAATTATCACATTAATAATGAGGTCTTAAGCATGCAATCAGTTATGAGGGACTTGGGCACCCAGGTTGATATCAAACTGAATTTTGACCAACATATTGCCTCTGTTGTATGGAAAGCTTTCTACATAGCCCACCTCATTAGGAAGGGTATCTCATCCAGAGACAAGGAGGTCATAACACCCCTGTATTCTTCCCTTATAAAACGCAATATTGAGTACAATGCCCCTTTCAACATGTTCCTCACAAAGCACTTGCAGCAGCTGGAGAGACCACAGAGGTTCCTCACCAGGAGAATCCAAGGCCTCAAACATCTACCCTGCATAGGTTCATAGGTTCATAGGTTCATACTAGGCTATCTGCCCTAGGGCATTTATAAGCCTAGCCAGAGTGTGTTTAGCTTTCGCCACCCATTTTAAATTAATTTTGCTATGCCCTTTTTCGAGGTTAGTATACTGTGCCTCTGTCTAACAGTGACACAGAAGTGATACCCGGGGTAAACCTACGATCTTCCATCCACTCATCAAGATTCCTCTTGAAGAGAGTCAATGAGGGACTCTGCCTAACCTGGACTGGGATTTTATTCCAGAGTGAAAGGAGCCTCTAGGTTATGAATCTGTCCCTCCAGCATGTCCTATTTATTTCCATGCTGAGGTTAAAGTCTCTTGAGCGCGTAGCTCGATGGGATTTGTATTTTTTGAGGTGCAGCATGTCCATTAATTCCAGGTTGGACATGGCTTTATACGTCAGGCACAGATCGCCTCTGAGCAGGCGGTATGCCACTGATTAGAGCTGGAGTTTCTTTAACCGGGTAGCATATGGCATCTGTTTAGCCCTTTGATCCTCTTGGTGAGGTACTTTTGGGGTCTTTCCAGTTGCTGCAGGTGTCTGGTAAGGTACATCCCAAAAGGGGCATTGTACTCAATTATGGGCCTGATGAGGGATGAGTAAAGAGGCACGATGACCTCCCCTGATCTAGATGTGAATCCCTTCATGATTTGGTGGGCTATATAAAATGTTTTTCTAACTACTTTGGCCACGTGGTTGTCAAATGAGAGATTGCTATCAACTTGGGTCCCCAGGTCCCTAATTACTTCTTCTGTACTTAATGGATTACCACCTATGTGGTAATTTGTGGGCACTTTGTTTTTGCCAAAGGTGATGACTATACACTTTTTGGCGTTTAGCTTGAGGCCATGGCTCTGGCACCAGTTGTCTGTTTCTATGAGGCCCTTTTGGAGGATGCTTGTGTCGGCTGGAGAGTCGATTATGGTGCCCAGTTTGCAGTCATCTGCGAACTTGGTCAGCCACGGTCCTTCATTGTTGGCCTGTACCTCTGAGAAATATATACCGAACAAGAGAGGTCCCAGGACTGAGCCTTGTGGGATGCCACTTGTAACTGGTTTGGAGTCTGACATGGCTCCAGCAATTCTAACCATGTGGGTTCTGTCCTTGAGCCAGTTTGCAACCCATCTAGTGACATAGGGGTTTATATTTAAGCTGGTGAGCTTATCTATAATGCCCGAGTGGGGTATTGTATCGAAGGCTTTAGCGAGGTCCAGGTAGGCTGTGTGGACCACCTTCCCCTCGTCAATGGCCTTGGTGACTGTTTCAAAGAAATCGACCAGGTTTAAGAGGCAGGATCTGCCCTTAACAAAGCCAAACTGGGTAGGATCCAGTGTCTGTAGGTCCCCAATATCTTTATTTATGAGGTCCATGATGGTCCTTTCCATAGCTTTGCAGACCAAGCTAGTCAGGCTTATGGGGCGATAGTTCCAGGATCCGTTGAGGCACCACCTTTGTGGAGAGGGACCACTGTTGCTGTACACCACTCTTTGGGTACATATCCTGTAGTAAGGCTGAGATTGAACAGTAGTTTTATGTTTGGGTTTAGCTCTTCTTGGAGTTCATGTAGGATGCAGCCCAGGACACCGTCTGGTCCCATTGATGCTGTGTTTTTTGCTTTGGAGAGGGTGGCTCTTAACTGAGCATCTGAGATGTCAGGGGGGCAGCACTCTGCTGGGATAGATATTTGCCCTTTTGGTGAAGAGGGGGGGGGGACTACATCCTCATACTTTGTCCTTTCAAATCCCTCTATTTATTATATTTCAGATGCCTAAGAGAAGTTACCAGGACATTCTTACTCTTTCTTTATAGAAAATGCTTCCTTCCTACCTGCCTTCTACCAGCTTTCAGACTTCACCACCACTAAATATCCTACAGCCCTGCAACTTCATGCTTTATTCTAGATTCCTACTTCCCCACTATCTGCCATCAATAAAATACAGTTCCCTTTACTTAATCATGCTACTCCTCAGCTTATCTTCTATTTTTCTAAAATCCTCTTAGTAGAGACATTCACCATAATCCTGGCTCCACATATCACAAACAAATTAAGACAATTCTCTTCCACACACTACGCTAACTCCACAACAATCAACCCCCAACCCCGGTAATCTTACTTTTACCACCATAAATAGTAGAAACAGAAGAAATAAAATTGCCAAATTACATACCTGGATTACCCAACACAAGCTGATATTCTCACTGTAACGGAAACCTTGCTTAAATTCAGCATAAATGACACCAACATTACAGCCCCCGGCTATAATATCAACCATAACGACTGTATAAAGGGAAAATGTGGTGGCATTGCTTTAAAATTTCCCAGCAACTCAGGCTGAAATCCACTGATCCAAACACAAGATTTTATTTAAAACATGAAACAAAGTAAGCGCTTTTGTCTGGTATATGTAACCAGACTTCTTCAGGCAGCTAAAAACTACATGCAAAGCAGTTTATATACATCAGAGTCACAATTAGTCGCACCCCACTTAAACTTAATGAGCTCAAAGAAAGGAAAACCTTTTTGTGCTAACCAAAATGCATGATGCAGCTAAAAAAGCATCTCATATAAATCACTTTGCAGAATAAAACAATATATATACATATGTATGTGTTCTAAAATCAGAAGATTTGTGGTAGGAAACCTAACTTTGTTTTTAGGAAGGGCAGGAATATCAAGAGCCTCCTGGAACAAACTACAGATGGGGGAACAGAAGGAAAGATGTATCCATGTGGTATGTGCCACCAGTGTAATTTTATTCTGCCAACTACTAGTATTACTATACGTGATAAAAGGATTAAGATTAAAGGTAAATATAGTTGTTATACTCAAGCAGTTGTGTATGCTGCTATGTGTACCAAGTGCCCAGCCTTTTATATAGGTAAAATTCAACGCAAATTGGATCAAAGGATATACGAGCATAGATATGAAATGCGGCAACACAATGAGAAAAATGCACTATACAGGCGCACAAAGCTTTTCCCCGATCATACAATTAAATTTAGAATATTACAACAAGTAAAATGGTGGGATGGGGGCACCCATGGAAGATATTCTTTGAAGAGAAAGAAATGTGGTGGCAGGTTTTCCTTTATGCCTATTCCCCCCAGGTTTAAATGATAGTTTCCATATTAAGCAAGTTAAAATTAAAGGTATTTGATAGGTAACTTTTCTAGTTTTAGTTAGTAAGGGTGTCCCTGACTTTAATGTGATATAGACTAGGTCAAATGTCTTTTTAGAACTATATGTTTTAATAATTTTTTGCACAATAATGCTAGTATAATTATTTATATATGTATGCATTTTTAAAAAATGTTTCATACCATGCAGGTTTAGGCTATTTATTGTATGATACATTTTCTGATTTTAGAACACATACATGTTTGTGTCTTTCGGCTTTTCTCGGTTAGGGGTCGCCACAGCGGAACTCCGGTCCACTAATGATTGGCAGTAGAGTTTTACGTGCTGGCTTGCCGGGCCTAATGCACAACCTTCATCGAAGGAACGCCCATTCACGCATGTCGCCACACAGAAGACGCTCTGACTGAGAATCGAACGGGCAATGTCTAACTGTGAGGTGACAATGCTACCGCAGCACCACCACCGCAGTTTTAGAACACATACATATGTATATATATATATATATATATATATATATATATATATATATATATATATTTATATATTTTTTTATTCTACAAAGTGATTTATATGAGATGCTTTTTTAGCTGCATCATGCATTTTGGTTAGCACAAAAAGTTTTTCCTTTCTTTGAGCTCATTAAGTTTAAGTGGGGTGTGATTAATTGTGACTCTGATGTATATAAATTGCTTTGCATGCAGTTTTTAGTTGTCTGAAGAAGTCTGGTTACATATACCAGACAAAAGCGCTTACTTCATTTCATATTTTAAATAAAATTTCGTGTTTGGATCAGTGGATTTCAGCATGTGTTACTTTGGGTGAAGGTTGGTTTTCGTTTGTGTTTGGATTTCCCAGCAACTACCGCATTTCCCCGAACAGTAAACCAATACCAAAATTCAGTTCAGCAGATCTTTCTCTTTCCTGAAAATGAACAAATATAAACAAATGTGTATTACTGTCCTTTACATCCTTCTTGGTGTTAATATAGCTACACAAGAAGATATCGTATTTTGGATATCCTTAATAATTTCACAAGAAAAATATTAATAGGTGATGTCAAAATCAGTTGGTTGGGCATAACCTCTAACCCCCCTCCTTCTAGCATGAGTTTACACAGTTTCATACAACTAATTAATAACCCCACATTTTATACCAAGACATCAAATTCCTTATTAGACTGGAACCAAGTAATAGACCCCAGGAAATTCACCACCAAAGGAACAATGTCGGAATCTGTAACTGACCATCTGCCAATCTATACAACCAGGCATCTCACACATCCACTTAAACACCATGTTTATAAAACAACGTGCAGCCTGTCCATGTTTAATGCAGAAATATTCATTACTACCCTCTCTTCTATTAACTGAAACATCCTAAAAATCCTCCTCTTAGATGATGCTGTAAAAACACATTTAATACAACTTTCCTAAATATCCTAAATAGCCTTGCACCTTCTATAAGGAAGAGACTAAAAACAAATAATGCAAGTTGGCTAGCCAAAAAGAGTAGAATGGTAATGCTGGACAGAGAAAAAGCATGGAGAGAATGGGAAAAATATAAAAAAACTTCAGAATGCTTTCCATTCGTGCCAAAAACCAAATGAATGAAGGCAAAAATATACTGTTACACATTTCAGAATAATAGTAAACAACTTAGAATATTCTGGACAGCCATTAAAGAAATCTTGCATCCCAATCAAAAATTATACCCTAACCGCTCTCCCAATAACTCACTACTCAGAACTCCAATAGAATTCACCTCTTTTTCATAAATCATACAGCATCCCTAACCAAGGATTCTTCAACATCCAATCCCAACCCTGGCAACAGCCACTTACATCTGCTTTCATCTTCAAACCTGTGCCACATCCTATATAAAACTACTCAAACCATCATCTACTTTAGCTGATGATCTTCTAAGTACCTTAAAATAGTAGATAACTGCATTGCCTAGCCTGTCTCAATCCTTATAAATAGGTCAGTCAAGGAATACCTCATCCCCTGGAAAAAAAAACACACATTTTACTTCTCACAATGGAGGAAATTCATCATACATTACTAACTCTAGACCTACGGCAGTTGTATACCCCATCACCAAAATACTTGAAAATATATTTAAAAACAATTGCTAAACTATCTCCTGCAAAATCCCCTATCCCCAAACAACATGGCTTTTGCCCCTCTTATAGTACTTACACTAAATTCTAACCTTTATAGATACTGTCAATAACGCTGGAGATAACAACAAACTAGTCTCCTCCTTATATATAGACTTCTCTAAAGCCTTCAACACAGTTTGTCACAGCAAACATCTACTTCAAATGTCCTTACTGGATCTATCACAGCTCACCCTTCTATAAGCTATCAGTCCAATAGTTATTAGTTATTAAAATGGTACTCCACCCTCTCTCCATACCTCCTAGTCACTACTGATATACCAGAAGGCTCTGTCCTTGGTCCCCTCCCCTTTAATATTCTCATTAACAGCCACTACACATCCATATAACAGGCCTCCTTAAAAGAATATGCAAACAACTTTACACTCATATACATATCAGACAACCTGGCACATCTTCAAAAATTACGCAGGAAGCTTTAAAAGCCACTGAAACATGTTTGTAACTCATAACTAATACTCAACATCCTCCCCACAAAAATACTTTTTTTCCCAAATCCAACCCTCGTGAAAAAGCACAATTTAAAATCCCCTGTCTTAATAAAACAAACATTGAAGTCACTCCTCGTATCTTAAATTTGACCAGAATATACAAAATTGCTTGAAAGAGTTCAAAACTAGGGATGAGTTACAAAGCCAAAAACTTTCTCTTCAATGAAACTAAAACTACAATTGAACTACTAATCATCTTCCATCACTACTTTATGATGCCCTTCCTAACATCCAGACACCACAAAAATCAAAACTTGAATAATGCTATAATAAAGTGGCTAAATTTGCAGCAAATACCCATTTCAGAACTCACTACTGTATAGCACTAAAAAGCCAAAATTAGTTAGAACTACCCTATCAATTAACATGTATGCGGCTTCTTACAACCTATACAATTATCTAGCATCCATCTATTTCTGAAGCACTAAATACTATTCTATGGATCTGTGCTCTCAATCAGTCATTATGATCCAAGACCAAAAACTCCTGTCTGTCCACAAACCTATCAATATGCTGGGCATGGTCTGTACTCATGCCATGTTGTTAAGACCTGGAACTCCTAACCTGTATCCACTAAGTCAATACCCTCTCTCCAGTCCAGTTTAAAACCATTCTGAAAGACTTCCTAGCCAAAATCTGGTTCTGTTCTTGCTCAACCCCAGGATGAAGTATATCCCTAAATATGAACAAGTACCTGTTACGTGTTCATACCTTACACCTCTTTACTCTCCTTTCTTCACTCACTTCCTTACATCAATCTGTTTCTCCACTGACTCTGTTTCTAAGCATGGTATTACACTTATTTTTCTTTCACTTCATATGTAATTTCTGTTTGTATTATGCTAACTTACCTTTAGTTTCTCTATTAAGTGGATACATTTTTCTAAATATTAAAATATTTTCATATGTTAAAATATCATATAAGTTGTATTTATTCTTAACCAAAGTTCTCACATTATGTGTAATTTGGTATAATTATTTAAAATGTTGATGTTTTTGTATTATTTTTGAAGATTGTAAAATTATTGTTCTTAAAGTGTTATGTAATAATTTGGTGCTTTTCTCACTGGGCCTCTTCTGAAAATGGGCACCAGACTTTTCCGGTAATCAAATATCAATAAATAAATTAAAAAAAATATATGTTTATAAAGTGAGAGAAATTTGATGGTATCAGAGGTAAACCTTCCTTCATCACTACAAGGTGCAGCCATTCCTTATCCAGACACCATATTTTCATCATCACTGACAGTTTCTTTATGGCAAAGCCCTTTTGAGGGAAGCAATCATTTTTGGGTATATCAAGACTCATTATAAGGTCACTGTCCCCTCACTTAGTGGTATTATATATAGACCCTTCACCACCAAGTCTTTGAAGGTTATGTGCTAGCTAAATAAAATGAGTGAGTTTTAAGGAGTTGTAAGACTAACTTATACAAGAATTATCAGATGTACATATAAATTACAATACCTCATAAGGTGTCCTGTGGTATTTTTACAATTTATTTTAATGGATCATACATACCATTAAATGTGATAATGAAAACTAACTGACCTTTGGAGAGACAGCTGGCAGAAATCCAAGACAAACACAAAATAATCTTGATGAGTTTTCAGAAAAAAACAGAATCCCACTGTGATCCCCCCCCCCAAAAAAAAAGGTAAGAAAGCATCAGATCCTGCACTTAGACCTGTGCATGATCAATCAGAAACACCGATTATTGAAATTTTGGTCTCAGCTGTCTGTATATAACTGTGTAAGATGAAAGTACAATAGGATTTGGCAATATGCCCTGTCCCCTTTTTTGTGCAGTCTTTGGGATGGTATATATAAAGCGTCTGGGGTATAGGAGGTGCAAGGGTGGCAGAAGGCTTGCCATCTTGCAAAAAATGCTATTATCACTATCAGTATTCATTGCTGTGTGTGACGTGGTGTATTAGAGTGTGCATGTTGAGTGCTAGTGTGCATGGTGGGGGTTAGTAGAGTTTATTTGAATTTGCATAAGTCTTGATTGAATGTGTGGTGTTTGGAATATGTGTGGTATTGTGTGCAGTTATATGTCTGTGCTTACATCTATCTACCTATTTATCTATCTATCTATCTATCTATCTATCTATCTCTCTCTATCTATCTATCTATCTATCTATTATAATTGCTCCTTGTATCATCTAGTGTGTTACATCAAATATCCAGTTCTTAAGAACTGTCATCAGTTATTCATAGAGATGAGGTAACAGTGGGGTAAGGTTTAATCTTTACCACAGTGTTGTGCTTTCTTAGCATTAGTATATTCAGAAATGTGGGGTGGCTCCCCTTCAAAAAAGACAAGTTTCATACTTTGTTTTACCCTAAACTGGTGATTACATATTGCTCCAATTGTGAGAAATGGCAACATTGGGGTACAAAGAAACGTTTGCTCTTAACCGACTGTTTTGTGATCTTAGAGTTAGTATATTTAGAGATGCACATAGTGTGGAGTATTTACATACCCCTGCAAAAAAAAGAAGAAAAAAGAACACATAATAAGCCGGATTCATGAATGCCTGCACTAAGTGCACACTAAGTGTACATCGTTCTGTTTGAATAGACAGCGCAAGTATAACTTCCTCCTTCTGCCTCCTAATTTTAGTTTTCCTACTAATTTTCTGGCAGTCTTAAATATTAAGGGGGATTCATAAAGGTTACCACAAAGTGTAGACTATACCCTGGGATTCAGCAAGCAGCCATGCAGGAATAAGTTATTCTTGCGTGGCAGGGACTGTTCCTGTTCAGCACAGCAGCGTGCCATGCATATATATGAAGGCGTGCTGCCATGCTCTAAATCGGACATGGTTCCATGTACGAGCACAGGGGTTGTGTCTGGGAGCAGAGGTCTCACAATACACATGCCCCCTGCACTCCAGAATTGCCTTTCGGCAATTAAAAATGAGCAGGAACGCTCGTAACACCCTCCACCCATCATGATAACAAATCTTGTCAAAGGCATAAGGAACAATAGTCCCTACGAAGCCAAAAGTTGTTAGGATAACACAGGTAACATAAGCACGCAGTGCACACCTCCCAAACCGTCAGAGTTAGGAATGTGGACAAACCCAAAGCAGAAAGTTGATAAAATAACAGGTTCAGCATTAGCAGGGATATTCTGAAGGGTATAGATAAAATAACACAACAGATTTTTTTTTTTATAAATGTAATAAAGTTTAAGCATAACTGCACAGGTGTGCCTGTTGCTTAGCTATGCTTAGTCCAGCTTAAACAGCACAAGAAGTTAAATAACAAGAGACATCCAACATAAGCAGTATTGTAATAGTGTAGTGGTTAGAGTGTACACTTTGCAAGTAGCCACTCCAGATTCGATCCCCACTGTAACCAATTTGCATTTTAGATGTGAAAGCAGTACATAAACATTTTTTTTATTATTAGCTACTAAATAACATATATTTGTTAACCGGAGTACTGCATTAGGTCCAGATGTGAAGTGTCAGTTTAATAAAGTTTACTAAAATTGCACCTAAAAACATGCTGGCTATGCCCTTGCAACTCCCACTCTAATATCACTCACTCCATCCAACCACTACCTTTCTTTCCACTCCACTAACTACCTTGATTATAGCAAGCTCAGATGCTCATAAGCCTAGTACTTATTATACAGCAGGAACTTCTTATTGTAACATTTGTTAATGTCTGTTATGTACTTCACAGATAAAGATTCTAGTTGTCTACTGATGTACTATGTTCTTCATCTGTAAATATGTGGTAAGTATTTGCTATGTTAAATTGTTAATCGCTATGTAATCCAATGTAACTATTGTCTGTTTATTTTAACTGTGGAGCTTTTCTCCCCGGGCCTCCGCTGAAAATGGACCTACGTCCAGTCGGACACTCCCCATCAATAAATAAATAAATAAAGTTGAGAAACCCCCACATAAAAACAAGTGCCCCATACAGTATAGTCACACATGAATAAATGTAATGAAAGCACATTGCAGGATGTCAGGGATAGTAAACAAATTTATAATGTGTAATGAATGATGAATCAATGCCATACAGCAGATAGTTTATAAAATGAACAATAAACAATGCTAAGCATTGCATAGCTCTGCTTACCAGGTGTAAGCATTGTGTAAATATGACTGCTAAGCAATGAGTAGCCTAGCTAAGTGGATCTGCCCATCGGTAAGCAGTGCTGAACCTGTCCCTTTAAATACTGCCAACCTTAGCTAAGTAGGTTTGCCCATAACTTAGCTCAGCATATTCAAAATTGTCCAGTCATGGCAAAGAGTGGGAAATCGGCCATATTTAAACCCTCACAGGTGGGAATACAGCTCATAACTGGTTGCAGCTTCCCACTGTAACCAATATGGCAGGAGTCGGTGAGGGCATGCACTTCCATGCGCAGTGATAGGGTATACAAGAGTCCAAGGTCATGGTAGGACTCCTGGTACAAAACCATGATGAGAAACTGCTGTAGGGCCAGTACCAAGGCTCCCAATATAAAGCGGAAGCCTGGGACCATCTCGCCCATGATCTCACCAGTGCCACTGGTATCCCTTGGACTGGTGAGCAGGTAAGGCACCACTATGCCAACTTGAAGCAGATAAAAAGGGAGCTCTTGGACAAGTGGGTCCAAGAAGCAAGGCAGAGGGGTGATTCCCAGCAGTATGTAAGTACTCATACTAATAACTGTTGACTAATGTCCAGCCTGTGTATATGATGGATAGGTATGCCTAAATATTTCCCTTACGACTGCAGCTGAGTGCGCTGTGAATCAGGAAGCCTATGTTAGTAGGCTGCAAAGGCTGCATCGCGAGGCTGGTGAGTAGCAGTCCTGCTTGTAGTAGTCATACGAAATAAATATAAAGTAGTAAAAAGTCACCTGGCAGTATAAAAACTGTTGTATGGGTTATACTGAATAAACCAGACAATATGACAGTAATAATCCCATATAGGTCATATTTAAATAAAACTGTAACTGCCTGGCAATAAAGCTCTACATCCTGGACTGGTTGTGTTTTCTCTGGTATTGTATGGCATTTACTGGTGCATTCTCTGAATAGTAATATTGTGCTAAACACTATTGCCTTCACTGTGCTACATAAAAAAATGTCTAGGAATGTCTGTATAAGACTGTTGTAAGTACAAGATCAGATTGTACAACCAAGAGAGACTTAGACAGAAAACATGGAAGAGATACACAGCAATATCAAAATAGCATACTCTGCTGCGACTTAAACTATTGTATTTTTAGTAGACACAGCCATGGTTCGAATCCTGGGAGTGGTAGTAAGCTGTAAGCATAATCATACCTCTCAACTGTACAGATTTTTCAGAATGTCCAGATAATTGGCTCATATTTTCTGCCTGTTCCTCTGTCCCCCTAGCAAATCAGTGAGATGATCTCAGAATTGTAGTCATGAAATGACATACATTTGATTTTCAGACCTCAAAACCTTCAGAAAATGTATAGTAAAACAAATCATTTCACTCTAGCAACTCTCTAAGTTTATGACAGCAATATTCAAAACATGTCCCTATTTGTACCCCCAAGTTGTCAAGCTTTGTCCAGAGTGTGTGCCTTAAGAGCTTGAGAGGTATGTGCATAATATTAACTTGGAATCTGGAAATATGTGTAGAAACAGTCAGGTAGTGTTAATAAACATTTCCTCCACATGTCTACCAGTTAAGAGATGTAGAATTTAGCTATAAGACAGTTGAAGTATACACTGTGTACAAACATACCACTACCCAATCCAAGGCCATAGGGTATTGTAATAATACCTGTACCTTAATGATTAGAGCAATGATCATTAAAATTATGAGTAGTACAAGGATATATAAGTTGTTAATTGACATCACTCTTTCTTCCCCACCATATCTACAACAATAATCTAAATACACAAATCAATGGATATGTTAACACCAAACCTACTGTTGGGACATATGTCCTATTAGTCAATAAATATTGAAATGTGTTTCTATTAATGTTCCATATTGAAATACTGTCATTGTGGCCTGTTGCAATCAATGTAACCTGCATGCCATTGAAATGGCCATTGTGGTTCCATATATGCATGTGTTCTGTCTGCTATGCAACTGCTCCAAATCTGGTGTTTTGGGTTAATGGAAATATCTATGTATGCTGTTATAACTAATCCTGGATTGTTTTGGCTATTACTAACCCACATATGTTTTAAAACTGCAAAACCATAGCATGTATGGGAAGGCCAGTCCCAGCAGACCCACCTCTCCCACCGCATCTGGCCGTAACACCTGGCCCCAGCATGCCTGGGACCCACCCCAGGACGTCCTCGTCTACTGGTCCTGCACCACCTTTGGGTGGAACTGCCTCAGGAGATGGGGCTTGTCCCCCACTGGGAGAAGGTGCTGACAGGATCCTGTCACCCGAAATCAGGTCTGGGGATTGGTGCATAGTGAGCTCCAAAGTGAATTTGGAGATCTGCTATGCCAGCTTGAGGGCCGCATGGCACATTTAGAAGATCAGCCTGCCCCACCTGCTCAGCCCCCAGCACAGCCACCTTTGGGGTCATGAAGGTGCAGTGGTGACTGCCAATGGGTGGGGACATCAGTCCCACTGTTTCCATTTGGGGGCTCATGGGCTTCCGATTTCCAAACACCCCTACTCATTCAAGGTGTTTACCCCCCATGTGTCATATACCGCCCCTCTATGCTGTTTTGTCTGTCTCCCTACCCAACCTCCCTCCCCAAATATACCTACTATCCTTACCCAACATCCCACTCTCACCTTAAAAAAAGGGCAATCTGTTACCAAAAAAAAAAAAATTTGCCCCATTCATACCTGTCTATTTTGCACACACATCCACTGGACACATGTAATCTGGTCTAATTGGCTTCAGAACACATTATTGTTGTCCTCACCCCTCTCTCAGGGGTTTGAGTGTCCAAATCTACCTCCAAATTCAGTACATATGCACAGCTGTTGCTGTAGAAGAAATGGACAGCTATGAACCTTCCCTACACCCATCCTGCACATCCCTAGCTTCTTTCCATATTGTTTTACCTTCTGCGTGACCCCTTTTCACCACTTTCCTATCACCCCTTTTTTCTTTTTTTTAAAGAAATTAGCACAGGGGTAAGCGGTAGTAAGCAATTTTAAGAAGTAGCAAGCGGGTTTAAGCCTGTTTGCACAGTGGCAAGCAATGGGTACACAGATTAAGCACTGTCAGGCCAACCATCTATAAGCTTATTTAACCGGAAGTTAGCATTACTTACAGCCGCACAAACTTGTCCAAACCCACTTAAATAAATGTGATGTTATCTCAAACATATCATCCAGCACAGTCATTCAACAGTAGGGAAAATGTATTTATGTATGTATATATGTATATATATATATATATATATATATATATATATGTAGATACACACACACACACACACACACACACACACACACACACACACACACACACATATATATATATATATATATATATATATATATATATATATATCTAGGGTCTATATCAGCATTTTGAAAATGTAATAGGTCGAATCACTAAATGTCGAACTGAAATGATCGACCTATTACATTTTCGAATGCCGATAAAAAAATAACCCCCCCCAAAAAAAACTAAAGGGTGTAGGCAGGGGGGCAAGCCCATTGCACCCCCACACCCCCGCTACTTAAATATATCAACTTCGAGACTGCACTACATTGAGGTAAACAGAAATCTCCCCTTACAGAGATTTCCATTTACCCGTATGATATTCTGCCCTTTCGGCATTCTAGATGCAACAATATCAAATTCATTATTGTCAGCATTCGAGATGCTGATAGGGACCCTATATAAATATATATATATATATGTTTATATATATGTATATATATATATGTATATATATATATGTATATATATATATATATATATATATATATATATATATATATATATATATATATATATATATATATATATATATATATATATATATATATATATATGTGTGTGTGTGTGTGTGTATTGCATTCACACATTGGATCCACACTCTGAACCTCTCACTGCAAAACATATGACCAAAGGCACTGTTAATGGGTGTGAAGGGGCCCAAAATGGGGATCTCTTGTAATTATTGCCATTATCCCTTCCTCCACAGCTGAACTGATCTGCCTTGCAACATAATAACCAGCACTTGCAAGTCTTGAACCTGGAACCATGCACAACATAGCCACAACAAGTTAACAGTAAGCCATCTCAGCTGTAAGATGTCAGGATGATTTCTGTAACATATCATTCAGTCTACCATAGGGAATGTACAATGTGGAAGCTGTAAACATTCCAGTGATACATATACACCCCCCCCACACACACACACACATATATATATATATATATATATATATATATATATATATATATATATATATATATATATGTATATATATATATATATATATATATATATATATATATATATATATATATATATATATATATATATACACACACACACACACACATATAAATATATAACTACTTATAGATATATATAAAAAGAGTATATATAGAGGGTGCACAGCATATCAAACAGCCATTATTCCTACAGCTGCCACTTTTGGAAATGGCCAGTGTTTGATTCTTTCATACAAATGAGAATTATAGCATGAAACATACCCACACACAATGCAAAGGACATGACACCACACACAAGTTTGCATACATAGAAATGTGTATTTGTGTACTATTTCAGTTGTTTATGCCATTTCCTATATCAGTTAGGTGTTTGAAATACATAATAACTGATTAATGCAACTCTCAAACAAAACATTTGATACAGTAATCTGCAAAACATAACATAATTTGCTGTCTTGGTTAAAGCCTTCAAGTAGTATAACAGTAAAAAACACACTTGCCTTGAAGATAAGAATCAATCAACACTTAATTACAGATGTAGTTCAGCAGCCTCCAATTTCACTCTGTACTCATCCCCTGGGGGAAAGTATTAGTTGTCACAATGTAAATGTATCTGTTACATAACAATGCTTAACTTAAAACGTCACTATCACACTGACAAACAGAACTGTGTGTAAGACAGTAAGCTCTAGCCCACCACTGTTCCCATGGTGAAACATGAAAATGTACAGCCATATGTCTTAATGTTTCTTACTACTGATATCCCTCATATGTTGTAACAGCCTAGGTTAAACACATTTAATAATCCTCCTCCATAAAATGTCTTACAAGGGCATAAAGCAGTGTTCTCCATACACTGACCTCCGGACTGTACAGGGTCACACACATTTTGTCCAGCTGTAGCCCTCATATATATGGGCCCTACCCCACAATTTGTGTGGGAGTCCGCAGCATCACTGGAATGATAGCAGGAATGCCAGCACTAAATAATGTTAGGCCATTACCTAACAACCTCTTACTGCATGACATCTGGACAGAGCCTGGTATATAGGTGAAGGACAGAGGCTGAAACATAGGACCATATTTGAAATATTGCAGTTATACACTACAAATGTTCCTGGTGTTACAGGATTGGTTGTGCTATACCCTTACTCAGGAATATGAAGTCAGAAACACAAATGGATGTTGCCATGTACTGATAGCAATCAGCGGAGAGAATGGCACTGATGTGTCCGAGACAAGACCTGTGTGGTGAACAGACAAAACATAACAATCAATCCTGTGGCCATCATGTGGATAGGTCCACAGTTGAGAGCTATGCAGACAGACTGCATTCCATACAAAACTATCGTGTACACACAAACCCCATACCTCTCAACTATCCTGAATTACTCAGTTTTTACTGAGTTTTGGGGTCCAAATCATGGGGTTCCACGATTCTCGAGTGGCACCCCCTCATTTCCGAATTTTCTGCAGTGTCTTTTCTTATATTTCATTTTTCCCGGTATTGAGCTGACGTCATCACGTGCATGATGATGTCAGCTCTGTCAGCCTGTCAGAATCAAGCTTCCTGCCATCGCGCCATTTCCAGACTTTAAATTGAAGCGAGTGGGGAATATGGATGGATCTTTTCAGTTATTCTGCAGAGCAGTGAAGTCGTCAACCAACAAGAAGGAAACATGACTTTATTCTGCCGAGTGGGAAACTCAAGTAGGATGCATGTCTTTATTCTTTTGAGCAGTTCAATTCTGCCATTCTCATTCACTGTTCTTTATTCTGTCAGCAAAGTGTGTGTGCATCTGTGTATTTATTTATTTTTAGGTTTGCATTATTTAATAACTGTAAAATTTCATATACTTGCCTGAAGGACAGAAACATTTATCCATTTATATTTCGGAATACTTGTACCACCCTCGTGGCTGAAAATACGTTTAGAATCTGGGCTTGGTGTAGTGAAACTTTTTTATTAATAAATTATGACTTTGTAGAGCAACAACATGTTATGCTGGAGTAGATTAAACAAGGAGCATGTTGTTTAAGGTGGAGGAGAGAGAAGAGAAATACTGAACAAGGCATTGAACTTTATTAATATTGTTGAGTTTTGCTAGCAGTATGTCATACATAATTCCAGTATAATCTGGGTAGCATCTCCTTCAGTTGCCTTACATATTTTACCATTTGCAGGGCTGTGAAGTTTATTGTTTTATAGTAATCCTGCCTGGGGATTCAGCAGATGCATGTGCTGTCTTTAAATAAACAATAAACAAACAGTGAAATGAACTGAAATGTAGCTTGCCTTGCTGTCATATACGTTTATCTAGATGTGCTGTGACATTGATTGTTGACTTTCCTTTCAAACAACTGGAGCTGATCAGAATTCTACGTCACTTTTAAGCACTTAATAAGCATAAAACAGCAAATTGAAAGCAATTTCCTAGTGCTGGCATTTCCTTTTTACATTTTGATTATTCTCAGGTGTTGCAGCTAAATAAAGAACTGATAGAGGTACATCTACATTGTAGCATGTGGACTACAGTCTTCTGTTTTTTGTGGATGCCATTAGTCAGAGTTTTAATATGTTAATGACATTTTTCTTCTCATTTTGTTTTTCTCATTCATCAATCAGCCATTGGTTTTGCCCGGATGATTTCTGGGGGGGGGGGGGGTTGCAAGGGGGGGGGGGTTGTATAATCTCTGACCATGTGCTGTTGTCTGTTGGGTAACAGTTTACTTTAACTGGAAAGTAGGAGTTTAGTGAGTAGAGTTTTTAAGGCTCTAATTTGTAAATCTTACAAGATTTTAGAGAATACTGTGTACCTTGTTAAATAGTTATTATTTGTACAAAAGGTGGTACATGGGGAATATCAGCAGTCCATTAATTAAGAAACCAGCGGTACACATGGCATTTTGGTAGTATAGACATCAGTTTATTTTTGCAGTGTTGGACAGGCAGTACTGATAGCTTTTTATGGGGGGCTTTTGAGTTGAAAAGAGAGAGCCAACTGCATGTGCATGTAACTCATACTTAAGAGTGCCTAGTAACTACACGTGCAAGCCAGGAAGGTTTCCTCCCTTGATCTTGAGTCCCCCCCATCCTTCAAAGTAGTGCATAAGTTTATTTTCATAAACTTTCCAATCTAATATTGTGAAAGAGGTAAATTGCCTGCCATTCGGGAATGCTTAACAGATGTTCAACACAACAGCTGTCATTGTTACATTAGTGGCCTGCCCATTTTACAGAGAAAATAATCCATATATGCATGTAGTTATAAATCATTTTATGTCCCTGAATATTTTTAACAGAAGATTTCTACCAAATAAATTTATTGCAAAATTAGAAACATAAACTGGTCATAATTTGCACCTCCTGTACTTCATTCTTGGCAGTATTTTTTAACTTTACTCCGCCTTTGCAATTTTTTTCTGTGTGTGTCAGAGGTCTAGCACATTCTGATCTACTTAAGAGGTAAACAAACTGACAAACACTTTCATTTCTTCGTTTCAACACTGTAAATTTTTGCCTTTCTTCTGCTGTTAGGGAATAGCAAATCCAACTCTATACCCATTTAATATGTAGAAAAGAATAGCACCGTGTGAATAGTAGTGGTCCTAGCTCTTGCAGTGTACATGCGAGGGGTAAACTGTCTGTGAGTTACAAAAAGGAGAATAAAACTTCTCTACCTTTTTGTGTGGAGAATGTGACTAATTCTTGTGTTATACTTTCTTCATGTGTCTCCTTTTCACTGTGGTCACTTAAAGAACTAATACTTCAGTGGTCCATGTGACATCCCCACTGTGGGCCAGTAATCAAGGAGCCTGAAAACTCACCACTGACACTGGAGAGGGATGTTCACTTGGAACAAAAAATGGATACTCCCAGTATTTCCAGATGTGGCTTTCTGCATCAAGCACAATTTCCCATAAGAGCACACAGGGAACACAGTCCGGTGTCTGGGTTTCCCCCTCTGTCAAGATCCCCAGTAATACTCCCCACTAGCACAGCTGTACAGTTGAGTCCTCAGCCAAATGGCATATAAAATGTAAAAATAAAATCCAAATAATCATTGTAGAAGTAAATCAGTATGTATGTATACATTAGTGTTTATGGTAAATGGGGCAAAATAGGTAGATAATGGGACATTTGAATGGCTGCAGGAGAACTCTGGTGCCATATTTTGGTTGTCTGTTCTTCAGTTTGTGTTTGAACTTTGGTATCCCACAATTCCATTAGAGTGGTTGGGGTTACATGATTATGAATGCAAATTTGATGTTAATCAATGTACAGATTTGTACCTATTTTTCATGGGCCTTGTCCAGATTTTTGATGTTTCCAGGTTGAGAGGTATGACAAACCCTGTAAAACTAGCAGTATTCAATGTGTATAACAGCAATACTCACACACTGACATTAGGTAAGGAACCTTATACAAACATGTAGTTGGCCTGTGTCCGCAAGTCCTGCTGTAAGAGGTATTCCTACCTGCTGTCTGTAACACTGCTGCCCACACACAGGAAGGATGTCTTCCATACAGGAAAGGTAAACGGACAATGCCCAGATGATGTAGTCATTTATAGTAGTGGGTTGCTATGACATTGGCTATTGGAAGTACTACATAGCTGGCTGCATGCAATTAGCAAGTGGGGAACACCAATTGGTGCAGAGGCCATCACCTGATCATAAGCATCACCTACAAAAGCCATGCTACAACCTATTCAAACCAGCTCGATCCCTGTAGTGGAGAGAAAGAGAGATAGCTAGAGAGAGAGAAATAAAAAAAAAAAAAAAAACAAAAATAATACTAAAAAACAAAAATACTACAAAAAACAAAAAAAAAAAAACAAGGAAGACATCTAACTTGTACACAGAAGACAGCACAATAATAAAATGAGTATGTGAAACATGTCAGCATGTAATTGAATGTAGTACTTGGTCTGTAATAATGGGATAGATGATGTTGAAAGATTTATATGTGCCATCAAGACTTGCTGTAATGACATAGCATCTGACCCTGTGGGCAGTGGGTCATACCTGTCAACTGTGTAGATCTGCACAGAATGATTAAGGCACCTGTAAGCAGTTGTAAGCGGGTGCAAAATGGACAGTTATGTATGGTGTGAAATTCTTTTTGGGAACAGATTGCCCTTTTTTTGTTAAGGTGAGAGTGGAATGTTGGGGAAGGATAGTAGGCATATTTGGGGAGGTAGGTTGGGTCAGAAGACAGACAAGACAGCATACAGGGGTGGTATATGACACATGTGAGGGGTAAACACCTTGGACGGGAAGGGGTGTTTGGAAATTAGAAGCCCATGAGCCCCCAAATGGAAACAGTGGGACTGAGGTCCCCACCCATGGGCAGTCACCACTGCATCTTCATGGCCCTGAAGGTGGCTGTGCTGGGAGCTGAGCAGGAAGGGCAGACTGAGCCTCTAATTGTGCCATGAGGGCCTCAAGCTGGTGTAGCAGATCTCCCAAGTCTCTTCCCTATGCACCAGACCCTGGACCTGACTTCAGGTGACAGGATCCTGTCTGTGCCCGCTCCCGGGGGGGATGAACCCCATCCCCTGAGGTAGTTCCACCTAAAGGTAGTGCAGGACCAGCAGATGAGGAGGTCCTGAGGTGGGTCCCAGATGTGCTGTGGCCTGGAGCCATGGCCAGATGAGGTGGGATAAGTGGTTCAACTGGGAACGGCCTTCACAAACATGCTATTGTGTTGCAGTTTTAGAACATATGTGGGTTAGTAATAGTCAACACAATACAGGATTATAGCACCATGTTGTAAGAAAAAGCCAGTGAACCTTTAACGTTTTATTAAAAATGAAACACACCAAATCACTGCTCTAGCACCTCGGCTTTTACAAGCCTTTAATAGAGTATGACTTGTTTAGGAATAACTTCATTAAATACTTGTTACAATAATTCAATTAACATCAATTAATTAATCTATACAACATTTAAAGCAATATTTTATAAAAAACATCTCCAATTACATTCTTGATTAAGTCCTACCGGACTTAATGTGTTATATTTTAAAATAAATATTGATTCTTTCTCCCTGAGCTTTTTTTTTATATCTACTGTGTTAGAGTTTGCCCTAACAATTCACTCTAAAATAGTTACTTGTAACTAACTAAATTATCCCCCATGTTTTCACGGAAGTGCAGTGTAACAGGGCTGTATTTACTGCCCTTTTTGATATCATGTATGTATTCTTTTACTCTAGTCACTAGACTTCTTTTGCTTTTTTCCAATATAATATTTGTTACATGGACATTTTAGGCAATATATTATTCCTTCACTGGTACAACTATGTTTACCTTTTTCCTGAATGTTATCCCATTCACCTTTGTGAAAGTATTCTTTATGAAAGGGCAAATGCTACATTTACCACATGGGAAGGTCCCTTGTTGACCGATTTCTCTACATCTAATATCGTCTGGTAACTCAAAATTCCCATGTACTAAAACATCTTTCATATTTCTACCTCTGGTGTATGAGAAAATTACCTTCTTGTTATAAATGTGTTTTAGATGCTTATCTTTTCCTAACAATCCAGGATTAGTTATAGCAGCATGCATAGATATTCCCATTAACCCAAAACACCAGATTTGGAACAGTGCATAATAAACAGAGCACATGCATATATAGAACCACAGTGGCCATTACAATGGTATGCAGGTTACATTGATAGCAACAGGCCACCAATGATAGTGTTTCAACATGGAACATGAATAGAAACACATTTCAATATTTGTTGAACAATAGGATATATGTCCTAAAAGTAGGTTTGGTGTAAACATACCCATTGATTTGTGTATTCAGATTACTGTTGCAGATATGGTGGGTGGAGAGAGAGATGTCAATTAACAACTATGATATCCTTGCAGTATGAGGTCCTTGGACATTTTTTCCTGTTTGTCTTCCAGATGTCCTGGGAATGTCCCCCTGCTTATACTCCCCAGGAGAATGATATAATAAACTTCCTTGTGCAACATCACAGAACCCTCTTTGGACACACAGCCCATGATCTGCACTAGAGGGATGCCCTGTGGAATGAGCTCATCCACAGGGTAAACTATGTCAGCCTACATAACCGCAGTTATAAGCAGGTGTGACATCGCTGCACTGATCTCATCTGCCACGGCCATCAGCATGCTGCTGCAGTTAGCATGGACCAGCTAGCCACAGGTGCGGGGGTTGTAACATCCAGCTCCCACTGACACATGCTGTTGAGCTCCTTGCCAGCCTTGGGGCACCCTCCTGCCAGCCAAGCCAGGAACCTGACGATAGCATTGTGGAGGTGGGTGCTATCCACACAATGGATGAGGAGTGTGCAGATAAGGACCCAGGAAACATTAGTAGACCACTGCTGCTTATCCACCTTTATCTGTAAAGTACCTTCATGCATATGTCAGATAACATAGTCTGTTGCTGCAGTGTAGTAATGAACAGATGTGCATAATCTCTAGTATTGTGAGTTTGTACTGTTGATGTACTGAAATGCTGCTCCCACCCTCTACCAATGCCACAGGTGTGGCTACTGATGTTACATCTCTCACACAACTATGTAGGCCCTTCTGGTACACAACTGGGGCAGCAGCCTGTAGCTGGTGAGCATGGAGTTGTTTTGTTCAGGTTTGCCAATACATCGGCCATGTTATAGCCATGGCATTTTCCATGCACACATTTAACACACCTACCCATAATGCATGCTGTACGTGTTCACTTATTGTTGCTGTTAACTGCACTGCATCACAGTGGTCACCATGGTGCATATCTGAAGGGTATGTAAGAGTCCTGCAGTATACCTAACAACCTGTCAGTGCAAGATGAGTGGACAGAGATGAACATAATGGTGGGGCAAATGGCCTACAGTAGGGACATGTCTGAAGCATTACCCTTATACAATGGCTACAACAGTGTATACACCACTATTACAATGGAAACTGTTACAGATCTACACAAAGGCATATCACAATACCACATTTCACACCTTTTACAACCTGTAATGTGATCCTAACATGAGCAATGAATGTGTAATATAGAATCCTATGTTAGGACAACAAATATGGAGAATACATACCTTAACAAACACTGGAAGTATATGTGTGCACACACTCCAAATAACATGTTATGGAAGCAACTTCTGAGGTACTGACAGCATTCACTCTTCTTGAGTATGCACCTTCCATCAAGTGTAGGGCCTCAATGTCACACCATATAATGGTCTGCTGTGCAAGAAGTATGTCCATGACATTTGCCCACTCACCTGCAAGAAAGGCAGCTGTGGCTTGCACACTTCTTACAAACCATGAAATGGATTGCATATCCAAAAGGTAGCACTCAGGAGTGGGAGATGTAGCCTTACTTACCATTGCATATACCATGGCAAACAGTGCAGATGGTCATGTATGTGACTATAAAGTATGGGACAACATTAATGTAGAAAATAAACAGATGCCCATCCAAGACAGATGACAACACATGTTGCAAACTGGTCACTGAGGCTGCCCAGAAACATGCAGCAACACTGAGGGACTTGCAGGAATATCTAGCAAGTACTGCCTGTGCAGACCTGTGTCAACAATTGCCTGGACTCTGCATAAGTGTAGCCTTTGGGTTAGGGTAATCAGATGGAAGAGCTGTTCCACAGGAAACATCATCCAGGGCTCTCTACAGGTAGCATATGCATAATATCAAGTCTCCCAAAGGCAAAGTTGCAATGTGTAATAGTGTACCGAGACCAAGGCTGAAACCTACAGACAGTATTAATAAAGATACATGTGGTGCACAAGCAACACCTCACTCCACCTCAGGCCCACCATCCCCATCTGTACCTTGCTGGTGCCAGTGTACATCTTTAGGTTTGCTGTTCATTAGCAGGAACTAGGCTGGTAGACATGGTATTCTGAATTTGAAACACTGCAAAATGACACTCATGTGTGGCCCATAGTTGTCAAGCATCTGCAATAAGGCTGATGATGGGGAGGTGTGTCATCCTGAAGCACAACAGTGAATTGAA
>NC_056737.1:1856344084-1856451584 GCF_019279795.1 Protopterus annectens
CTAAAAAGGAAAAAAAAACTGTACAACACTAACCCAAGTTTCCTATGGGGGAATACACATGTACTTGCAAATATAGCAGGCACTGCAGGCATTTAACAGCACGGGGTAACAGTCACCATTGTGAAAGTGCATACCCACAACCATCTGAACACAGTCACAGTCACATTATGGTAAGCCTAATTAATAGTACAGTATATGGACTGTGTGAACAAAATGATCCTCATATCTGCCACTCACACATTAACCCTACATATACTGGGCCAATACACAGTGTAGTCTGATGCCTGACTGTGGTATGGGACATGTCAGTCTGGCCCTACAAACATGTACACTGATAGGGTGCCATAAACTGGAACAGCATGCAACATCAGATAGAACAGGACCAAGAACAATGACATCTACCACAGTCTGTACAAAGACCATGTAATATATTCATAATACACACTCTGTCAACAATCATCATAAAGACACAGACCTCACTTCTGTACAGACTACAACAGAATGTTCAGGTTTTGTCCTCAATTATAAGGCCTACTATACATAACATGTCTAGCAGTCTGATATTTCACTGGCTTGCTATCAGTTATGATGTCTGTAAATAATGATGTACTGTACATATCCACCTCTTACTGCATGACATATGGACAAAAGGTGGCAGTCTTGGGGGAACGGATGCATAAAAACAGGGCCAATATTGACATATTGCTGTGATAAACTGAGAAAATTCCTGGTGTAACAGGGTTTGTTGTGACATATCTCTTCTGAGGGATATGAAGTCAGTAACTCACATGGATGTCACACTGTACTGACTGCAATCATCAGAGTATGCTACTGCATTTCTAAAGATAGGAAATGTGTGAGTAACACACCACATGTAAGACTCCAAACTCTGGCCAGTCTGCAGATAGCCCTACAAGTGAGAGTTTCTTCAAACACATAACACTGTCATGCCAGACTTTAAATCATGTAGAACAGCCATATCCACACAAACCCTATTAAACCAACATTACTTCAAATGTATAACAGCAATACTTACATTCTGTCCCCATGTCTGGAACATCTCCCTCCTGTTTGTTGGCCTGTCTCCACAGTGTTTGTTGTAAACAGTATTTCCAACTACCTTCTGTGATGCTGTTTGTCAGACACCCACATGAAGTCCTGCTCACAGTGAAGGAAAAGGGCCAACACCCACTTGAAGTGCTTAGTTATAGGAGTGTGGTTCCATGCAATTGGCTATAGGAATGATCCCACAGCTGTTCCACATGCAGTTAGAAAGTGGGGAACTGCAATTCTTGCACTGGCCATCAGCTAATCATGAGCATTACTTACAAAACTCAAGCTGCTGCCTATGCAAAACAGATGTACTTTTCCACATCCACCAGAGAGGGGAAGAGAGAGAGAGAGAGAGAGAGAGACGGAGAGAGAGAGAGACAGAGACAAAATAAGAAAGGAAGGAAGTAAGACAGTAAGAGCCAAGCGTATTTGTGTATGATCCGTGGGTGGAGAGTGGTATCTGGGTATTATAATGGTTGTCTATTTTGTTTACTAATCCATACTGTCACATAGTAATTGCACATGGCTGTACACATTTATGGCTGAGGATTGTCTACAACAATCTCTACAGTGTTTGACAACTGTTGACCTTGTAATGTGGACAATGGGAGATATAGGTCCTCAATATAATGATGTAGCAAAACCCACATTGCAATGGATCCTCTCATTACACAATCACCCAACACACACACACAAACACACACTTACCAGTACTGAGTTTCAAATCCCTAGCTGACTATATATTGCTATTACAGTGTTATGCAGTTATTGCATGTGCCATGGAGCTTACATGTTAGAGAGCTGTCCAAAGGTATAATTAAAGGTGAGTGACATCAGCAACAGTGCTAAGGGAGGGTAAGGGAAGTGTAGTAAGTGTGAATGTCCACAAAAGCAGGTGTCAACAAAGACACACACACATACACACACACACACACACACACACACACACATACACACACACACACACACACACACACACACACACACACACACACACACACACACACACACACACACACACACACACACACACACACACACACACACACACACTCACACTCTTAGGGAAACACACATTATCACAGTTGGCAGAATCAGGATTAGAATTCCTTCCTAACGAGTTTGCTACACTACAGTATTACGCAGTTATCGCAAGCACCACAGAGCTCATATGGCTGGAACATGGCCAAAGGGTTATTTCAAGGTGAATGACATCAGCAGACATGCTAAAGCAGGCCAATGGGAGGTGTAGTGAGTGAGAATGGCTTCAAAATCAGTAATCTCCACACAGAGCTTATGGAGCTGAGACTTGGCCAGAGGGTTATTTCAAGGTGACTGACATCAGCATGAGTGCTAACATGGGCAATGGGAAGTGCAGTGTGTGTGAATGGGCCATGGACCATTCCTCTGGAAACACACACACAATACTCAGTCACACACAACTTTATATTTGACAGGACTGGGTATACAAATGCTAGATGAATACTGATTTGTACTATCATATTACACAGTTATCACAAGCACCACAGACACTATAGGGCTGAGGGCTACCAAAAGCAATTTTCTACAGTGATTGACATTGGCACATCATGTGATATTGGCCAATTGGATGTGTGGTGGGTGGGACAGGCCTCTTGATGGACATCTCTCTGTCACTGTCTGTCACTCTCTTCCCTACATCCATGTGTGTGTATGTTTGACCTATTATAGTGTGTTGGCCTTGGATATGTGTGAGCATTCCTATCCAATGTGTGTGCAAAGCATGAATGGTGTGAAATGTGGTGTGTGTGCACAGACATCTGCGACTGACAGATATGCATAGTCCACTGTTGTTGTCAGACATGGGCTTCATTTCTCTACGTGTAGGAGCACCCCCAGTATGACCTTCTATATTGCATGTGTGAATCCATTCCAGGTAGGTTGTACTCCAGTCCAGGAGTTTGTGTTCTACACCTACAGCTAGCAATCTGTTTCTGCAGGATATCTGTAGATAGGTTGACAATATGGAGTCACAATGGGTGGCAGATAGTGGGACACTGTAACTATTGCTGTCTATGCTGCTTGTGTTACATGGTTGGTGTTAGCAGAGATTTTCAGACATATGTACTGTTTTACATTGTGATGTATTATGTCATCAACTACTGACAGATATACTTATTTGCTCACAGTTATTTCCTAGGAAATACAAGATGAATGAAACTGTGTCCAGTATTGTGGTCTGCAGCCTACATATTCTTGCACACTCATGCCATTCTGGAGGGGTAGCTGCAGACACTTGCTGATGGGTCTGTGCAAATGGCCTAGCACCTTGGTACTGTGGTGGCTGAGGATCCCCTGCTTGTACATCTATCGACATAACAGAATGGCCATATCCTGCTGTGGCCATACCTCTCAGCTGTACAGATTCACTCAGGTTACCCAGAAGCAGGGCTCATATATCTGGTCATTTCCCCATTCACATTGTGGTTTAAAAGTAGGTTTGTAACCACCCATTACTGGGTTTGCAGGCAGGTGTAGTATGGGCACACATCAGAGTTTTAGACTTCACACACTCTATAGTGTCCATGCTTCTACACCCCCCCACTCTGTTAGTCTATCCTCTTCCTAACATTATGCGAGTGATATATGAGAAGTATCCCTCTAGTTGCCCCCTTCATCCCAGTGGTATTTAGGGGTTGGTCCACAGTTCATGCAGTAGGACATGGTGGGCATGCTACTGGGATTTCTTGACATGGCCTTGCATTTGCCTTCTTTGGACTGTGTTATGTTTTTAGTTGGGACCCCATGAGATAACATACATTGGCAGTACGGGTGAGGCATAGGCCTTTGACAGAGGACTGTAGGGCATTTGGTAGTGATGTAGGCCATCTATAGCAGGCCAGTGCATTCTGTCACTCCTACAGTTCCAGGCTGTGAGCCACTGGATTCCCCTGGGGTGACTGGGTAAGTGTGCGAGGTGTTAATGGCAATAGTTCCTGTCCATATTAATCCATTGGTCTGGATGCAGGCAGGGTGCTGCTTACAGCTAGGGACACACCTGCATAGGACAGCTCTTCAGCATGCTGCATTTTGTGGGTATTCCCATACAGAAGTGGGGGTCATACTGTACTCATTCCCAACAGCAGCCATGTGACCTGTGATAAACCTGTGGCTGATGGTGGGGTGAGCTGAGTGCATGTGTGATATGGAAGCTTCTTGCAGCTGACTAACAGATATGCCTGGGACATTCCCCTTATGCTGCCTTGTGTGGGGACATAGGCAGTCTCTCATTACTTCATAACTGTGCCTTTTGTGGTCTGCCAGTGATTGGCCAGACTACATCAGTATTCCATACTACACAGGCAACTAATGTGCTGCTAACCTGTATGTACAATTCCAAAGGTGCATGCAGTCAACAGTTAAATTTTATGTACTCCATCTAGGGTACTTCCACCTGTGTACTGTGTGTATATCTGGGCCCGCATTCATGGCATGTCTATCCTTCAGATGGTGACAGATATTGACATCTGAACAGTGAGTATGGATGACTGCTGAATTGGGTCTTGCTGGGATGCATTGTGGTTGGCACTGCAGTTGTCAGAACATGGCCCTGTCATCAACAGTACAGGCCATAGGCCACCGAGACACAACCCTCCATGCCTACATGCTGACCACTTCCACACAATATACAACACACAACAACCTAACAGACAGACCCCTGAATATTGTACACATGCAACAATCTATCCTCTAAATTGGGCCAGCTCAGGTAATCTGTGCTCCACTGTTATTAAACCCACACGTACATGTTACTGCATTTCTACATAGGTTTGTGGGGGGAGCGGGCACACCTGACAACTGTAAACATTTGCTATGACTGTACTGGTATTTCAGGTACTCTGTTGGCTTCCATTTTGTTTTGTATTCTGACCTATCATGCAGCCTAGAGGCATATCAGTAGAGTATAGAGTTTTATTGAAGTATATTTCAGTTTCAGATGACTTACCCTTCAGAACTAACATACAACTGCCAGACCTGTTGTAGTCTGTCTGTGTAGGTCTGGGGGGGGGGCTGTTCTCCATTGTCATCAATTGGAGGCCTTAGCACATCCTTTCTGTATGGTCATCTACACCTGTCCTGTTGGTTGAGGCTGTTGTTGGGTATGTGAGCCTTACTGACATGCATGTGTGTGTCCTATGCACACATTTGGGCCACCACATGTACTGCAGTGGGATTTGTCACCTTGTCTAGTACTGCCTACTTTGTTGACACCAGTATTTGTTATGGATTTCATGCTGCCCATATAGGTGTCCACTATCTGCTGCCATCCCATTCAGCCACCTGATTCCCTTGCATGCTCACATCCATACCATTCATACAACTAGCAGAACATACTACTCCATTCAGCAATTGATAGGAAGAGTGACCTACCTTGTGGCTGTGCCAGTATTGAGGATGGTGCTGGAGGGGTGACTGTCAGATGCACATAGAACACTCCCTATACATGGTAAAGCACAGGTAGTGTCATGTTTGGCATCCCTTTTACTGTATGTGCGAGTCAGAGAGAGGTGTCATTCCTTGGGTCCCTACTGTGTCAGGGTATGTGCTATGCATTGCCTCTTTGCCAAAGCCTGGGCACACCTCCTTCTGCCTACATGGGCAGGCTCAGGTTATTCCTCCTCCAAGTCACTCTGTGCCTGTGATGGCCTTGGCAATGGTGGGGGCTGTGTGGCCCTGCCCCATGCTGTTCCTGCTGCACCTGTTTCCACAGGATTATATTGTGTAGCATGGCACATACAATGAACATTTGTGTACATGTAGCTGGAGAGTACTGCAAGGCTCCACCGGATATGTCTAGGCACCAGAACCATGACTTGAGCATCCCGAACACATGCTCTGTTATGATTCTGGTTTGTGTGTGTGCTTCTTTATGGAGTTCTTGTTCATGTGTGTGTGCATTTCTGATGGGTGTCATCAGTCACGGCTCCAGTGCATAACCAGCATCCCCCCCAGGTGGCCATATGGGATGTCCCCACTGGCAAATCTCTGGTACAGCTGTGTCATATGCCAGATATGGGAATTGTGATAGCGTCTAGGGCTGCCAGCACACACATTCATGATAATACCCTGGGCATCGCACACGACCTGGCAGTTGATGGAGGGGAAGCCCTTGCTGTTTATGTAGGCCCTGCCCTGCTCACCGGGTGGTGCTTTGATGTGTATGTGCATACAGTCTATCGCACCCACTACCTCATGGTATTTTGCTATTTAGTGGCAGAGATGCATATTGCTGGTCAACACCTCATGGGTGTTGAGAAAATCTATGTGCTCACTGGCATGTGCTGACATGGCATCCAGGAACTGGTGGAGTACCCTGGATGCTGATGCCTGTGAGATCCCCATGATATCCCCAGTTGGCCTTTAGAAGGTACCTGTGGCTAGTATTCTTAAGCCTGCACATACCTTGCATCCACTGTGATGGGTTCCCCTCTGTTGGTTCTGTGTGTGAGGCGTGGCTGGTGCAGCTCAACAATTTGCTGTAGGATGTCCCTTTCCACCCTATAGCGGTCCACTGTCTCCAGCTCATGTAGCCCCTGGTAGGTTACCTTGGGTCTGTACACTCTTCTCCTTCTCCTCACTGTGGGTTGGTCATCAGCATTCTCATCCGCACCACCCTCAGCCTCTTTCACATATTGATTTATGAGAGCGACAGCAGCCCCTATAATTTTGTTAGTTTTGTCAGGTAAAATTTCCCCGCCTGTGTACTGGTGGTGTAGAGTTTGTGGGAAAAAACAAAGTGAAAGGTGTTTGCATAGTTTATAGTAGTATGCTGGGCTGGGCTGCTGCCTGTGTAATTGGCTTATTCTGATACATTTCACCTGCCAACTATGCTAATTCTCAGTGATTGCCTTCCTACTGCTGTTTTCCCTTCCCATTGCCTTCCCGTTTAAACCCCGAGGCGTGCCACACATACCCAGTGCTCAGATGTGAACAGAACTGCTATTTCCTGTTTTTTTTTTTGTTTGTTTGAGCGCCATGCACACCCGTTTAGGCAATGTAAACACTGCTAGGCTGCCTCAGACATACCCCCCTTCCTTGTCTGTGCTTAGCTAAGGGCAAACACAGGCCACAGAGCTCCAATAACCTTACAGCATGCATGACACTCCCCCTTATGAGGTCATCTACCTGTTATGCTCATACCATGGTGTTGCTGCACCTACACAGTTGGGTGCTAGCTAACACTGAGGGGAAATCTGTGATTCAGTATCAATCCCCTCATTTGCATAAATCTGACTGCTAATGCATGGTTACAAAACTGACACTCAGCCTTCCCCTTAGCAACCATTACTCCATGGTATTGTTGTCTTATGCATGCCATTGAATATTATGGCAGAATGCTCATTTTGGTTTAAAAGCTTATTTAAAACTTTTCACATTATTTTTGGGTCAATCCCATTTGCCCTATGCTTAAACGGCCAAAATCGGCCAAAAAAAAAAACAGAAGTTATATTTTAGTAACCAAATACATTTCTGCAGGTTACACTATTCCTGCACAGACGCCTGCCTGTTTCCTGGATCGCTAATTTACCTCATTTGCATGGTTTTCACCAGCAAATGAGGTAATTGGCATACAGGAGCTGTGTCCATGCAGGAATAGTGTAGGAGCACTCGTGCATGTACTAAGAGCTCGTTCCTGGATCGCTTGTCGGCCATATTGCGTGCAGCAGCTCTTACACTATTCATGCATGCCATGCAGAGCTTGCTGAATCCCGGGGTATGTGTCCACTTAGTATAATATTTCTGAGTGAATAGACAGCAGCAAAAATGTGTTAGGGATGTTCTTGAATACACCAAAAATACAGAACAGATGGAAGAGGCACAAATCCGTAATCCACACGAATTCCTTTATTAAAACGACTCTTCAGTCCAATAAAATGCAGAAACAATAAGTTTGACTATACAGTCCACTAACGCGATTACACCAGCACTGCGTTTTCATTTAATTGCGTTAGTGGACTGTATAGTCAAACTTATTGTTTCTGCGTTTTATTGGACTGAAGAGTTGTTTTAATAAAGGAATTCATGTGGATTACGGATTTGTGCCTCTTCCATCTGTTCTGTATTTTTGGTGTTTTGGTGAACACTGGAACAGTGATTCTTTTTGGTTTGTGTTGTTCTTGAATACACTTAGTGTACACTTAGTGTAAGCATTCATGAATCCGCTCTGTGTTAAGTGTTCAGTGGAATTGATTATTCATGATATAATGATATAACATTATGACGACAACAACAACACACACACACACACACACACACACACACACACACACACACACACACACACACACACACACACACACACACACACACAATATTTTTAAAGGAATTAATGCTTGATTTTTTCTGTCATTTTTTTTTTTTAATTTTCTTCCTGGTGCCATAACCATCAGTTGTTATCCAAGAGGGTATGCTGATGGAAAGGAAAGGGGAAGGGGAGAGTAGTGTTGATCCCAATCTTGTCCCCTAAAAATAAATAAATAAATAAATAAAAGCTGTTACACAAAGTGCTAGCTACAGAGCTTCATTTCTGACCGCAAATGCGATATTGACATTTATTTCTAGATGTCAGTATGCAATGAAGACAGATCGTGATATGCTGATCATGTCCCACCACTCCATAACACTTTGATCCCAGGGCAACATCCCCCCTTCTCCATACTATTTATGCCTCTCTTCTACAGCATGATGAACACTGCTCTTACACCAGAATTTTTTCCTAGTACTAAGTTCCATACCCTATATGCTGATATCATTGTTATACTGGGGCCAGTAAAGATTAACACTGAATGCCCATAGAGTGGCCCCTTTTGCTCTTTTCTCCCCTCCCCCAAATCTTTATCATCACTTTGAGCACCAAGCCAACTCCAGAGCTTTAACAGAGAGATGGCCAGAATGGTGTTTCCTCTCTCGGATAGGCATGCCTATGCACCCCCCTCCCAGTGCTGTCAGTTGCAGGAGCTAATCAAAGTCAGATCACCTGGTACTTAGTCAGGACTTCATCCCTACACACCACTAGGTTGGCAAAATATCTTCTATAAATATATATATATATATATATATATATATATATATATATATATATATATATATATATATATAAGAAGTGATTATCTCTCTCTCTGTCTATGCACTCCCCCACACCCACAACAAATTATATCTAACAACTCCAAGATCGCACTACAGTAAGGAAAAGGGTGAATTTCCCAGTCCTCACTGTATTGGGGATCTTTATTCAAAAACTTTGAGTTTTCAAAAACTCACTCATATGGTCTCTACTATATGGAGTTTGAGTTTCTATAAACTCAATCAACTGACAGGAACCCATATATATAGATATAGCTATAGATATAGATATATGCACATATACATTTTTTTTTTGCTAGTCCACAGTTGGCAAAGTTGCTCCCTATGTACCCAGATGGCGCACTTGTTCCTCTGTTGGACTGAAATCTCTCTGGCCTATATGTTACACAAAGGAGGCAACAGTAAGGTGCCAGGGAGTGGGCCAGTCTGCAGATCCTACAGACTGACCTATACCTACTCCTTTGGCAGTTTGCAAGGTCTATAACTGCTACCCTCAGGAGTTGCATGTGCACCATCTATTTATGAACAACCTCCTGACCAAGCAGCACATTACTTAAAGTGTGGGCAGGAAGGCAGGAAAGCTGTACATGCTGCTGGTGATATACCTGCATTTCTGGTCATGTTATCAGTGCAGTAAGCAAGATGGATGAGGTAGCACAGGCCACTCACCCTATCCTCATCTACCTGATTCTTTTACTTCTTGTACTTCTAGTTAGATGCTGGTTGCCTGGGGTACAGGCTATTCTATAACCTTGGAAAACATTGTGTAATGTATCTGTCATAGTTTTGCATTATGGATATTTATTTTTAATTCATAGTTTGTTATCCTGTTTTCATTCAAACAATTTTATATTTATCTGTGTAATGGGATATGCTAATGGGTCCATAATTAACAGAGTGTTTTATGATCTTGGTAGAATATGAAGAACATCTGATGGGAGTCACAACATCATTCAGAGCAGACATAGTCAAATCAGAGAAATTTGGTCACAGTGTTTCAGAAGAGCTATTTATCAGTTCCTAATTCACCAAAGAAAGGAGCAAGTATTTGATTGTCATGGAAAAGAGTTGAGTAATAGCAACCTTAGAAGTGATTATAAGTAGAAAGAGGTGTGATGACACTCATTCTGGGCATATGCAAGTTTGCATTCTTTCTGCTTTTCTACACATTTCTGGCAAAATGTCCACATCTTGTTAATAGCACTGTTATAACATCATTAAATAGGGCTGTTGTACCCTGTCTAATGTAATCCCCTAGATGTAGTATGCCCTTGTTAAAAAAATGTACATGGTAATCTGCCCTCTGGCAATGTATATGACATTTGAGGTACTGTCAATGGTCTTTCTGTAAAAATATCCACCATATAGTTCTTGTGGTACATCTGTGGTAAGAGTTTGCAGCCAAGGGATAAAACATCAAGAAGGAGAAACAAGTTAAATTAAAAGAAAAATAAATCTAAATAATGAGCAATGGAGTAGTGACGACTTCTTTACACACAAAATCAGGCATGAATAATTTTATTAATACCTGCTGTTGCCTTTAAAGAACTGCAGTTCATAAAATCTGTTAAACAAACCAACATCACAATTCTGCAGATGATATTGTGATGTAGTAATTCTTTATTTACTAATGAATTTCAGGCTTATTTTTAATTTCACCTCCTGAAGGCTGGCTAGTCTAACAATGTCATAGAGTGGCCCAGCATGTTTCAGAGTTAGCATCAGAGGTCAAAGTTCCAGACTTAATATAAATAATGAAGCAGTGTGCCAGGCTGTGATAACACCACCCTTACATTAGTGCTTTAATGTATTTTTATCAATTAAAGTCTGGTATCTTATGGAAGGTATTTTACAGGGATACTTGCATTCTGACTTCTGATAATTGTTTATACATTAAAGTGACCATTTGCATTCTACAAATCTTAACCTTAAGTTGAAGCCAGTAACTGGAATCTGTGAAAATGCCAAAGATTCCATCGGCAAATTGCAACGTACTAATTTTATCCTGGTACTGTATGGAACAGAATGAAGCCTGTTTTGCTAAAGCATTTAAGATATGTAGCAAATGCCTTGTTAAGATAGCAAATTGTGCAACTTATTTTACCCTAACATTCTATGTCTCATACTTCCTGTCTTCCACCTCACCGCAAACACACCTTAAAGCCTAGAAATCCAAGTATATTAAAGATGTTGTTACACAGCCATGCAGAAAGCACATTTGTTCCTTTTGAAATTCTTTTAGTGCCTGTTAAACTGTGCAGCACTTAACATTTACTATGTTTTGTTAATATTTTTTATATGTTTGTTAAGGAGAGTAGTGCAGTTTTACTGACAATTTTTTGCCCATGTTCTCTTTAATATGTTATGCCTTGGTTTGGGTAGAAATCACCACATACATAAAATTCATCTTTTTGCATCATCCACCTATCGCCTCATTAAAGGCAAATCAAAAATGGTACTTCCGGGAGAGTATTCAGAAACAGTGCTTAATTAAACATTACTTAACTCATTTGCTTTCCTTAACTTTTTCTTGCTTCAGGGAATGATGCCTGTTTTTGTGTATCCTCACCAACTAACTCTATTCCCAATTTCCCTTCCTTCCTTCTGCAGTTTTTTGTTTGTAAAGAGAGAAGAAATCTCCATTACCTTGTGAGTTGTATTGTACTGCTTATGTACACAATCAATCGCCAAGGCTTAGTATTACTATTATTTATTTATTTATTTATTCATCTTACGTATTTTTATTTAAATTCATTTGTTATTTGGTATAAAACAGTAATACAAATGGTCAGTTTTCAGGTTCAGTCAGGGAGAGACAAGAAGACTAAAAAAACAAAATACAGGTATAACACAGATGAATCATACATGCAAAGATCTTTGTTCAAGATGTTGTGCAATATTTACAGCTGCATACATGATACTGGTTAAGGACTTCACCTCGTAGACACAAAGGACATGGTTTGATTCTGGCCTTGGGTTATTAGCTAGGTTTCAAATGGATACTAGCCTAGTATTCATTGGTTCATTGATTCATAGGTTCATAGGTATTTACTAGACTAATGACCATCAGGGACTTTACAAGCCTAGCTACACAACCCAACTCAATTAGTTCCCCTTGTAACAAGTGCACCTTAACTGTGGGAGATTGTTAGGAGGGGTATGTTAGTTAGGAGGGGTATATAAGTTAGAAGGCTGCTAAAAAGTTATATGGGGGCATGTTAGTTAGGGAATGCTTACTGTCAGACTCTGTATATAAGAGACATAGGGACCAACCTGGGGATGAATTTATGATTTCCCATCCAATGGTCAAACTTATGTTTCAATAGGGTTAGAGATCGACTCTGCTTCACATGTATGGGAAGCATATTCCAGAGCACAGGGACCCTTTAAGTAACATACTTGTTTCACCAGCATGTTCTATTTAAGTCACAAGCAACGTTCAAATCCCTGGATCTAGTATTTCTTGTACTGCTCTTTTTCTGGATGTGCAAAAGTGCCACCAGGACTGGATCTAAGGATGCTTTATATACCAAGCACAGATCACCTGTCAATAACCTGTAGGAGACTGAGTATATAGTCAGGGTTATAAGGTGATCTGTAGAGGACAATGCATTAATACCCTGGATTTTCTTGGTGTGGAACCTCTGTGGCATTCCAGCTGTTGCATATGTCTAGTGAGATACATGGTGAGGAGGGCATTGTACTCAATGACTGGTCTGATAAGGGATTAGTAGAGTGGTACAATAACTTCCTTAGACCTGGATGCCATGCCCTTGCTTATAAGTTGGGTGACATAGAATTATTTTCTTAATACCTTGGCTACATGTTGGTGAAAGGCCGGATTGCTGTCTACATATGTTTTCAGATCTCTAACTACAGATCAAGTCTTAGGTGTGTCTTATCTAAGGAATAATTTGTTTGGAGGGACGTCTTCCCAAAAGGTACTAAAATGCACTTCTTTGCATTGAGTTTTAATCTGTGGCTTTGGCACCAGTCATTTGTCTGTGTTAGATCCTCTTAAGAGCAGGATGCTAGTGTCATGGGGAGAATTTATGATAGCTCCCATTTTGCAGTTGTCAGCAAACTTGATGAGCCAGAGGTTTTTGACATTATTCTTGGCCACTGAGAAGTAGAAACCAAAGAGGAGCTGGTCCAGCACTGAGCCCTGTAGTCCTCTACTGGTGACCTGCCTCTTAGTGGCAGAGGTCTCACCAATCCTAACTTTTCGGGTTCTATCTGTGAGTCAGCTAGCAATCTAATGAACTCTATAGGGATTTATGCCTGGTTCACTGAGTTTGTCTATAATACCTGAATGGGGTATTGTGTCAAATGTCTTAGCCAGGTCTACGTGGGCAGTATGCACCATTTTCCTTACATCCATTGCCTTAGTTACCTTCTCAAAGAAGTCGACCAGGATAAGTAGGCATGACCTGTTTTTGACAAAACCAGTCTGGGAAGGGTCCAGTATCTGTAGGTTACCAGCGTCTTTAGGTGGATCGTTTCCATGATAATTTGTTCCATGGCTTCACATGTTAGACTAGTCAGACTAATGAGTCTCTTGTTTCTGGGGTCAGTTGATGGTCCACCCTTGTGAAGGGGGATAACCATTGCCATTCTCTTTTCACTTGATATGTAGCCTGTTTTGAGGCTGTAGTTGAAAAGTGACTCAACTGGGCCTGGTAGGATATGTTTCAGGCTATTTAGTAGGCAACCTAGGATATTGTCAGGCCCTACGGAGGCTGTGTTTTAGTCTTAACCTGCTCTCTGATGATAGTGGTGGAGGGGGAGTATGCTGGGATTTTACAAGGGGTGTCAGGGTTGAAGTGTGTGGGATGACGTTTGAGCTGAATTTGGTGGGCAGCAGATTCCCTATGGCACTCTTCTCAGTGAAGGTAGTACTGTTTACTACCAGTTCTGCAGACTGTTGTGTGTGTCACCTTTGAGGTTTCAGGCATGGCTGTAAAAGGCCTTGTGGATTTCTTTAGCTTGAGAAGTAATCTTGACATCATAATTGGCCCTCTTGGATTTAATTAGTCCTCTTAGTTTCCTGTTTAGTGTAATTACTGTGCTCTTGTCATTATGAGAGATGCTCTTTCTGACTATGGCCATGCTTGTTTTCCTTTTTTATATACCCTGTTAAGATTAGGATTAGCAGAAAAAATGATTTAAGGTAGTGTTTGAATAACTGATTGTTAGGTATAAATCTGGCACACATGGGTAGTGTGCTCCAGGCTTTGACCACAATGTAGGAGTATGAACTATATTCTATAGCACTTTTAGGTTTATAAATTGTAAAAAAGTTGGTTTCCATAGAGCAAAAGGGGAGATTTGGGAGGTAGTGGTTTAGGAATGGACCTGATTGCTGGACATAAAGATTTATACATAATATTGTGAGCAAGAAGAAGTTGGGTGTACACAAGTTGGTGGAGTAGCTTTAGCTACTTGAGATAGATTTATTTTGCCCTTTTTGTATTATTTTTGTGACACTACTCAGTAATAAAGAAGGTCATCAGGTTTCCTCTTTTTGAAATGGATCATTCTATAGATAAAATAAGTCTGCAAAAATATTTAAACATATGTTAATTAGTAAACACTGTTAGATTTTCATATTATAATATGCATTTATTTTTTTTTCCTCTTTCCTTCTTTTTGAGACCCTTTTAAACTCTATTTGCAATGCAAATCATACTGTAACATGATGTTTGCATAGTGGAATTATATGAAGTTATTCCAAGGGATTCTTATATGATGAGTTGTCTCAGACCATGACTGGAATTAATTTGTGGAAGGATAGTTTTTTCTACCATATTATGAGAGGGTTCATTGAGCTGGGACTAGACCAAACACTCTGGTTTCCTACTGAAGGTTTTTAGATTGTCCCCATCTTGAAAGGTGTTTTTTTTTCTGTATACATAGTTCTGCTAGCTGTGTCTTGTTTTATATTGTTTGATGCAAATGTCATTTTGGGTTTAAACTCATAAAATGTTTCTGTATAAGGAAATGTTGGGGGAGGGTTGCCTTGCTCGTGGTTACCCATGGAAACACAAAAGGGGTAATACTCTGTGCATATTAAAATATTAATCTTCTTTTTTCTTATTCTTCTTTCGGCTTTTTTATTAAAATATTAATATAAGATATAATTTCAGGACATGTTGCCCATGTTATTGTGAACATTGATGGAGAATAGATCTATGGAGTAACATACTACTTTGTTCAGTTAATGTTAACGGTCTCCATGGTCCTCTTAGAAGAAAGACATATTGAAGTTACAAAAAGTGCATGTGTCTTGTGTGGAGCACAATAAGTTAGGGGAAATGTTTTTCTGAATTTATAGCAGATGATTCTTACAAACCTGGCAAGAGATGGTGGAAGAGTTGCTATTTTGAAACAGAAGGTAGGCAGTATGAATATCAAGGAGGCCCTGAATGAGAATAGCGGAAATCTGTCAGAGTTTAAGGGATGGTAGGTAGGCCTGCCTATTACACATGGTTTGATCTTTGTCTCTCTATGTACTTATTCAAAGAGTATTAGGTCAGTTTTACTCAATTTCATTTATTGAGGTGATGAGATTATTCTGGAAGGAGAATTTAGTTGTTTCTTTAATGTTGTCAGTTCCACTGCAGCCTGTAAACCCAGATCCACTCTCCAGTGTAGGATGTTCAGTAGTATTTCTAAATAATTTCCATTTGTAGAAGGGATGATTCCAGTTAAAGAGCAGTCATTATTATTCTTTACACACATTGTTCACATGTTGTCAGAAGTTATTCTAAGACTGACCATATTTTTGGTCTATATTACATTTATTGTCCAATTGACTTCCAAATATTCTAGAAAGTTTTCAGTTTTGCTAAAGTAGGTAGCTCATTGAGTTTGTGTGGAGGGCAAACACAATGCGTAACTGTGCTGATGAATGAAACTTTACTACAGCAGTGCTTCTGACTATAAGGAAGCTAAAAATGAATTGCAAATGATGAACCCAAGAAAGGAGGCTTCTTCTGAGCTCCCAGGAATTAGGAAGAACGTTTTCAGCTGCACAATGCAGCCAGGAAGAGGAAGCTGAGATAACAGCTACAAATATACTCCTCAGTGAAGCAGTTCTAACAGTTCTCTGTAAGGACAGACTCTTTATTAACTCCCTGTGAGATTCATAAGGAATTATTAGGTTTCCAGACTGATTTACAAGTTAACTAGCTTGAATTACTTAATCTTTTTTTATCTAAAATACAACTCACACTCATATGTGTTCCTCTGTTTTTCCACCTCCTTGTTCTTTGAAATAAAAATCAAACAGTCTATGCTAATTAGGGTATTTAAATCACTGATTACAGGTTTGGTACTGATTACCAAATTGAAAAACTATGACAGTGACTATTTGTATTTGACCAAAATCTCCAAACTCAGGGATAAATCAGATCACTATACTTGATCTTGCCCCTAACTATCTGCTTAATCGCTATTTACAGCCTTTTTTCTTCCAGTGATATTTTCAAAATGGATTTCTAACTGTTGAATTACCTGAATACTTGTATTTTTTTTAATTAAGCCCACTGTAAAAAAAGGTTCCTTTTTGAGGGTGACCCAGGACCACTGTCTGGTTAAATTACTTTTTCCGAGCACACAGTAGGCAATCAAAATGTGGAAGAAATCAAATTATGTACACTTGGTTACAGGAAACAACTCATTAACAGCTCAGAGCCTTAATCCTGTGTTTGAACTGCTGATCTCCTTGTCTTTTAGACACTAATACATTTTCTCCCTTCTCTCTACTTCTGTTCAATCAAAACTAACAATAGCTCTTCAATTTTAGTCCAGTAGCTACCTCACTCATAATGAAGTTGCTCTTTAAACTAAAAACTAACTCCATAGCTGTAGACCAACTACCATCAGACTACCTAAAAAGGGCCACAGAACTCATAGCTTTCCCTGTGGCCATCCTAATTAATATGTCCATAGCAGAAAAATATGCCATATCATTTTGGAAAAAAATCCTACATCATACCACTGCACAAACACAATACATCTAGAGAGTAAGATTAGAGAAAAGCGTCCATTTGCAGCTGATGCAATACCTAACCTCAAATAACCTGCTCTCAGAAATACAACATGGTAGGGTGTAGCTAAGATGCTGATAGGCTAGCAGCAGATTTCTCCTATTATGCTACTTTATTTCTATTTCTGATAGGAAATTATATTTCTAAGCTATCCTAATTGATTTTTTGAGTAGATATAACTACTTAAAGTTGTTTTGAAGGATATTATAAAAACATTGCTACAACTCATTATTTTTGTGTCAATTTTTACCTGGAAAGTTTCTGCACTTGTAATCCTGGAATGAGTCACACAAAAATAAACTCACAGGACTTGTCCTTGAAAAAAGAACTTAAGTCTGTTCTTACTAACATACAAGAACTTTCTCTGAAAGTGGTCAAAATGAACAATAAATTAGACAGCTTTAAAGAAAAATGCTCAAAAGAGATGGAACAAATACACAAGACTTTAAAACAACAGAAATTTTAAATATCTGGAATAGAAAATGCCCTAAATGACATGGATGGAGGGTTATCTGAAAATAAAAATAATATTGAATTCCTGCTGAAGCAAAATACTCTCACGTTAAATAAAATGGATGATCTGGAGAACAAGTCTCAGAGAAACAACATCCATATTCTTGGTTTGCCTGAAACAAAAGGAGAAAGCATGGTAAACTTTCTAACTTCCTGGGTGCTTAAGACTTTAGATCTGCCTGAAGCTATGTCATATGGAATAGAAAGAGCACACAGATCTTGGTTAAATCTTCACCAAAAGCAATCCTTAACTGAAATCTACTATTGATAGATTTTTTTGTTCATCTCAGGACAAAGAATTGATCCTTAAAACAGCTTGGTCCAAATCTCCTATCAAGATAGCAGACATAATAATAAGGTTTGACAATGATTACTCTTTTGTTGGGATGTCTAAGAGAAAATGTTTTTTACTTTTAATAAAATAGTTCAGAAAAGAGAAATTAATGTGCACCTGCTTTTTCCTGCCAGACTTAAAATATTTCTCCCTGATGAAACCAAATTCTTTGAAGACTTGTGCTCTGCTATATCATTTCTGAAAACTAATAAAATAGTATAGCAAATGGAAGAAGTGGATTGGAACAACAGCTCCTTGAAAAGACAACCAGAGAGAAATGATTAGAAGATTAGTGAAAAGAAAGGGAAACTAAAGGAAAAATAACTTTTAACTTAATTTGCTTATTATTATTTGACACCAATATATCATTATATTTATATTTCTCATGATAAAGTTTACTCATTTTCTTTAAAAAAATGAACTCAGTTCCTTTAAACAGTACAGAAAAGAAGAAAGCTTGAATGCACTCTTCTATAAGGTAATTTAGTTTTATTTTCACTTCAACTTAATATTAAATCCACTTAACTAATTTCTTAGAAGTAATATATATTTCTTTAGTTAAGTAAATATATGACTATTAAGTTTCTCATTACTGATATGGCATTAATTCTTTTTATGCATCCAAATTTCCATTTAATTCTTATTTTATAATGTTGTCATATGAATATAACTCTAAGTTTTCATAGGTTGACTTTAGTGTGGTTTAGTTTGCTCCCATCATAAATATTATATGAGTGTCTTAATCTCATATTTGAGATCCATGTTAGTTATTATTATTGTTATTATTATTATTATTATTATTATTATTATTATTATTATTATCTATTATTGTGTGATTTGACTGTGATCTAGGAATGCTGAATAAATATGAAATATGTTTGCTTTGACGCCTTCAATTTTAATATAAAATTAAAATTATTAACTTGTGGGATGGTGTGTTTAATCTTAATGATTTGGATTTTATTTTATTTATTTATTATTTTATTTCACATTTGTTATCCAGGATAGTCTGACTGGACAGCAAGTGTCTGTTTTCAGAGCAGCCCTGGGGAGAAAGGCTCTAACACAAATAGAAAAAGAGCATGCAATTTACATTAACATGAGCTATAAAGTTGCAAATTACATTAACATAGTATAAAAAGTTACAAATTGCTTACAATAAGTCAGAGCATAGATATAAAGTTTACAGGTGGATGATGCAATATAAAGATATTTCAGTTAATAGCAATGAGTATTCCATTATTGGATAAAAGATGACATTTTTATACAGAACAAACATAGCAGCTTGCAGCATTCACACTGATGGATGGATGACCACATGACCATTTGCACAAATAATTACAATATTTACAGTGAACGCTGAGATCCAGTCAAATGAGTGTTGTACAGTCTGAACAGCATATAATATGTTAGTACAGTGACCCTGACAGAGCATGCACCTGAGTTGTTAAAAGGTTTCGTCTGTAGTAATATGTGGGTTTATGGCAGTTTGTTACAGTTGCATAGATGGTTGGAGTAGAGATATGATTTCAGGACAGTCTTAAAGGAAGATGTACATTTTAGAAGTCTAAGGTCAGGAGGAAGGTTATTCCATGTCTTGGCAATTTCATGGGCAAAAAGAGATTCCCCTGAGTTGTTTTTGCAAGAGATGGTTTCAATTAAAGCTTTGTTGCTGGAGCATAGTTGTCTATTAGGATTGTGGAAGCTAAGGATGTTAAGATTTAGTGTTCATGTCTTCTGATTTATTGGATTGTTCATTTTGTTTGTTTATCCTCTTGGCTTCCTGCTGGGGTATTTTGTGGTGGATTTGCTGCTTGTTGGTGGTGCTGTGTTTTTTTGTCTTTTTGAAATTTTTATGCTATAGTGTAGATGTGGCATTGTGGATGGAAGGGAGAAGGAAGGCAGAGATGGTTGTTTTCCTTTAGTTGCTGTTTTGTGTGAAGAAGGGAAAGTGATAGTTTAAATGATGTGATGGTGCTACTAAATTTAAATCGTATTAGCTTGTGCACTTACTTTTACTGAGATAACTTGGAGTCTGTCCATTTTCTTTTTATGCTGCTGGAATCTAGTGAAGTTTTCCATCAAAGTCACAAGCTTTGTTCTCTGTTCTAGTGGAGAAAAAGTAATGTGAGTTATGATTGATGTCATTCACATAGGAAGAAGACAGCTCAAATGCTAAGTGTAAAAAGTCAAAGAGCAATGTCAAGAGAACTAATTGAAAGGCTCCCTTCTATTTGATTTATAACTGTAAATAAGGAGTCAAATCATAATGAAATTATAATAAATACATAACTCAAAAACCTAGTTCGAACTTATGTATTTTGAAGCATTTAGAAATACATAGTTAGCTTGCTTAGTTTTTCATCATGTTATTATTTTCAGTGATTTACTTCTAAATAAAATATTAGCTGTCCCTCACATCTGTATACCACTTCAATCCTCTACTGTTTCCCTTTATCCCTCTAGTTATTTGCAAATACAGGTGGAAAAGGCAAACGGGATAGGGAAGGGAACAGGGAGAGAAAATACTTTTTTCACTCACGTGCTTACTATAGATGTTATTTTCTTTCCTTTTTTATGATTCTGTCACATTTAAAATAGTGAGGGCTTTATTTCCTCTCTATATGTTTTGGGGTTCCTTATTAGCAGAAGATGAGTTTTGTGTTCTTTATTTAGTGGATGTGTGCATGCTGAACTTTTCATCTTGATGGTATGGATTTCCCATTCTGTTGTACAGACTCAAGTGTGCTAATTCATCTCTGGGCTTGGTCTGTTTGGAGATTTCTTCTTATTTTGGCTATGTGTTTTTATATTCGCATGAGGTCATCTATGTTTTTGTTTGGAGTATTCTGATTGCTTCTCCTCATTTATCATTATATAGTGCAGCTTTTTCAATATATGTGTGTTGTGTATTTTTTTTTGAGAGGTGATAAGCTGAATGGCATTTTATTTGGAACTTGACATTTAAGTTGATGACTGAGTAGGCTGGCTGTACATGTTAGGAGTTGGAAAAGATTTCTTGGGAGTGATTGATGAGGAGGACAGACAGATAGATAGATTGAGAAATAAACTAATGTACAGCCTTTCTTATAAATCTGATTTTTTAGAAGGAGAGAGAGAGGGAGAAGTGGGAAGAAGAGGAAGGAAGGGAGAGAAGGAGAGACAGAGAGAGGGGAAGGTAGGAAGAAAGAGGAAGAGAAAAGAAAAAGGAAAGAAAATGAAATAGAAAATATATATGAAGTATTGTCTTTAGTTAAAAATAAAGAAACGTAATATTTACTGAATGTTTTTAATAAAAACAAAACTAGTATTCAGTAAGTTTGACCTAAGTTGAGAGATGAGTGGATATTTAATATTTGTGAAAATGTAAAGAACTGTTTTGATGTTTTATTCTGATTGTAAGGAATGCCAATACCCAGGAAAGAAACTGCAATATTAAATAGCGGGACTGTAAATGATTATATTTATTAAAGGAAGACTCCACCTTCTCTTACAATTCAACTTAACTCTTAGTTTGCTTTTCTCCCTACTGTATGATTTCAGTACTGTGTAGATAATGTTTTTTCTTGTAATCTTTGTAAAGTATCAGGACATGTACCAAAACATAGGCGGAAGGGCTGTTAATTCATCTTAGACTACAAGAAGATATTTTGAACAAAGCTGTGCAATTTAGCAATTGTTTTGCTTGCAGTTGTATAATTTCTTAGTATAGTATAAAACAAGCTCTGAGACACACATATATGAGGGCTATTCAAGAAATAAAATAATCAGTCCTGTAGCTGAAAATATATAAGATGATAGTAACTGACAATAATCCCATTATATGTTAATGGAATGGGAATACACCACTACTTTCTTATGTCTAGCATAACTCATATTAAACAGATTTGAAATGAATTATCGGAACAAGAAAGGCTTGAAGAAAAATAAGACCATGTTGTTATGTCAAGCCACATTGACTGCCATTTTGCAGAAATCATATTAAAATTCTATAAGAAGTGGTCAGAGTGAGTTTGAGGTTTTGAAATAACTTAGAAAAGAGAGATAAGTGAAAAACAAATTAGTTCTAAGGTGGAGTTTTCCTTTAAATAATATCAAATGTAATACAATATTTTAATTGGAAGCTCAATAATTTCTACAGAATTGTGGTTCTTATGGTAACCATGAAAAGCAAAAGAAGATGTACTGGGTTACATGAGATATTCAGAAAAAGAAATGGAGATGAAGAGGTGAAAAGATTGGTTTTCCTCTTCTTGTTTATTCTTGTACTTTTCTGAGGAATAAGACATATATATTAATTTTATTCAGACAATAACATGACACCACAAAACTAACTTTCACATATTTAGAGTAAAATACATTTATTAAATAGAAGCATATATTTAAGGCTTTGTCCAAAAGGGCAAGTGATAGTGGCAATGGTAGCTGATTGTTTATATATGTGTATACATGTATGTATATATTTTTATTATTTATTTATTTTATTTTACATTTGTTAACCGGGCTGGTCTAGCTGGATACATATCCGTTTTCAGTAGAGGCCCGAGGAGAAAAGCTCCAATACACAATAGAAGTACATAATTAAATTGCAAGATTCAAAGTATTGTTACAACAAGAGAATATAGCTTACATATGCAGGAATGAAAATTTACATAGATGTTATATAAGACAAAAGGACAGACAGGAAATTATACACAAAACATTGATTTCGTTACAGATACTGGAAAATAGACTGAAATCAGAGATTTTCCTTATTACTAAAAGGAAAGAGAAATTTTAGAGATCTGCAATTAGGGAAATGGGCTAGGAAGTGGAACTAGAAGTTATGAGATATGTAGTTAGTCAGGTTCACGACATGGGCATGTCCATTGTGTGGAGAGATATTCTTTAAGGTTAGCTTTGAAATGATTGAGCAAAGTAGTAAGTCTAAGGTTGTTTGGCAGGAGTTCCACTGCTTGCCAATGGGGCATCCCCACCTGAGTTTTTGCTTTAATGGTTAGGATCTGGATGCTGTTTGATGATCGGAGACTGTTGAGGTTAGTATATGGAGTGAGAATTTTGCACAGTGAGGGAGTTCTATCAGGATGGTTGATTATTTTATAAGCTTCAAGAGTTGGCTAAGTTTGAGGTGATTTGGCACTACCATCCAGCGAAGTATTCGCACATTAAGGCAATGATGGGTTCGATATGGGGAACCTGTAATAAATCTGCCAATGTGCTTATAGGCAAGAGAGAGCATGTTAAGTTTATTGAGAAAAGAGAGGATCGGGAAGCATAGAGGAGGGAAGAGAGGAGATGGGTGCGAGCATAGTAGTTTTGGTAGTGGTGGGAGAGGAAGTTTTAATTCTGTACATAGATCCTAGTTTTTGTTAACAGACTTAACTGTTTGGGTAATGTGTATGTCAAATTTGAGCTTATGATCAATAGTGACACCTAGCAGTTTGGTACTGGTGACAGGGGTTATGAGGGTCCCATTATTGGATTTAATATGAAAGGTTATGTTGTTAGTGTTTGGGAGTGCTTTGGCTAGAGGTGAGAAGACGCTCGCGAAGAAAAGTAATACTTTGGTTTTAGCTGGGTTAAGTAGAAGTTTTAAGTCAGTGAACCATTTTTGAACTAGTGAAAAACAATGTTGTGTGGTCATGTGGATTTAGGGATGACTGATTGAAGGTCATTTATGAAGATGGAAAACAGAAGTGGGCCCAGTATCGAGCCCTGAGGGAGCAGTCCTGATATTCTGTTTTGCCATAGGACAGCTTGTTGCCTACCAGTGAGGTAGGCCTTGAACCAGTTTAGTGCTGGAGTGTCCAGACGTAGTGTTTCAAGGATGTTGAGAAGGAATTGATGATTGACCATATTGATAGGTCCAGAAAGAGGGCAGATGATATGAGTTTGCTATTGCGATTGTTGTTGATTGAGTCAATAAAGGAAAGGAGGGCAGTAGTTGTACTATGGTGCGGGCGGAAAAACCTGGGCATTGGACAAGAGATTATTAGAGGTCAGATAGTGAAGAAGTTGTTTGTGGATGCATCTTTCCATGATTTTCCTATCGGGGACAGAATGGCTATTGGTCTATAATTTGACATTTCCAGGGAGGTACCTCCTGTGAAGTGGAATGATATAGGAAGTCTTCCAAATGGAGGGAATGTTCATCTCAGTTATAGTTCTATTTATTAGGATTGTTATGGGGTAGGCTATTTCATCAGATGCAATTTGTAAGAATTGGTAGTTGGTTTGAGTTTTTTAGGAGGGGGGCATTAGGAGGAAGAGACTGGCTTTAAATTAAAGGGGTAGGGTTGTCACGTTGCAGTTTAGCAGCAGGTGGGAAGTGGAGGTAAGGTGACTGGCTAGGGTTTGGATAGTCTCAGTGAAGAAGGAGTTAAAGGTGTTGGCTACTTCTTCTTGGCCTTTCCAAGAGTTTCTCAGGGGTTGGGGTGGAAGTTTTGCCTGGGTGCAGAAGGTTGTTAAAGCCTGCCCAGAATTTCTTTGGGTTGTTCTGGTGTTTTGCTGGAGGCTGCAGAAATATTGTTTTTGTCTTGGCATTTCTTAGTTGTTGAAATTTACAACGGTCTTGGGGGTTTTGTGGCTCTCCATTTGTCCCAAGTTTGATTTTGGATTTAGTATCAGTAGTGAGCCAAGGTGCTATTTTGTCTATGTGGAGCATGTGAGTCAAGTATTTTCGTGTCATTGAAGTGGGACACGCTCTCTTCTAGTGGAAGAGTCTTTAATATGGTCCAGTTGCAGGATTTCAGGTCAGCAAGAAATAACTGAGGGACACATTTTTTTTTGTTTCTGATTAATCTATAAGTTGGGCATTTATGTTTAATGATATAAGTTATTAGGTGATCGCTGAGGTCACAGGGAAGGGTACCAGTGGTGTAGTTATTAGAGTCTCTATTAGTAAGGATCCAGTCAATTATACTTTCTTTTTGAAGTGAGTTGCCTATTCTGGTTGGGGATAGGATATTTTGGGAAAAACCATGTAGGTTAATAGGTTGTGGAGTTGTATGGGTAGAAAAGAGAGACCAGTCAATGTTGACGTCCCAAGAACTATGGTTTCTTGTGGGTAGTTGAAGGTTTTCTGTGTTCTTCCTGGTGGGATATAGGTTACAATAAGGTTGATGCTTTTGAGTGTTTAGGCAGATCTGTAGGGCTATAATTTCTAGGTTTGAGATCATGGGAGGTTGTACTTGGTTCTTAAGGATGTTTAGTTTATTTTTAAACATAATAGCTATTCCTCCACCTTTTTCTTTGCACGATCAGCCCTGAGAATATTGTACCGGGTGGGAGGATCTCTTCATTCTTAGTAGTGGGTTTTAGCCATGTTTCGTTAGACACATGATGTCAGGGGAATGACTAGCTATGATGGCATGAAGGTTGTGAATTTTGTTGTTAATGCTTCTTAGGTTCAAGTGTAGTATTAGAAGGAGTCAGTAGATTTTCGTTAAATTATGGGGATTAGAGATTGGCATAGTGGTGGGACCTGGGTTTGGGTGAATATCTCCATCGATGTTAATACAATTTTTCAAGTAAACTAAAAATCTTTGTAGTTTAAATAGTATTTTGAGATTAGTTTTGTTATGTGGAATTTTAGGGTGTTTAAGTGTGGGTGGACTATTTTGGGGATATATTTTGTCCTGGTAGATTGAGGTGGTATATAACTGTCATGGAGAATGAATTGGAAGTTAGTGTGGCACTTAGGAAAGGAATGCCTATAAGAGTTTGGTTTTCATATTTTGTTAGGATATAGGTGGTGATTGTGAGGTTTGTTAGAGGGTTGGGCCTTGGGGTGGGAGGAGTTATGGAGTTTGACAAGGAGCCTTGGATTTGGGACTATTTGTAGCTATAAAAGTAGGGATACTGGGGAGGGTGGGATAAGGGGCAGGGAGGGGAGCGAGCGGAGCCCCGAGCGCGAGGGCTAAGCGAGCGGCTGGCCTACACTGCAGGAGATTTTGCAGGGTCTTAAAGGTAACAATTTCCAGTAGAATAACTCAACACAATGGAGTTACTAGTGCTGAATTTATAAAGATACAATTTTTACAGGCTTTGTATTATTAAAGTCTTCAAGAGTGTCAGGTTCTTAACAAGGACAGTATAGTTCTCTCTGAATAGGTTACTAATGCTTTGTGTTTACCCTGATTTTTAAGAAGAGTTGAGGCTGCAGGTTTAGTTTTCTTTTGTGGTCCTGATGGGCGCTGTCAGGTCTTGGGAACCACAGGAAGCTAATGATACAAGTGAGGAGAGAGATATGAGTATTAGTGTTAATAAGGTTGAATATTAGTACTAGCAGGCTAAAACAGCTATCCTGTTTAGCCACAAACACACTCAAATGCCTTCATATTCCATAAAGTATGCAGTTAAAGAGAAACATTCTAATACTATGAAATGGCATCTAATGACTTCAGCTTAGTTACATACACAGCAGATACTGAAATTTTAACTTTAAATGAGTTCAGCTCTAGGTCACTAATGCGTATGATTAAAAAGTGCCTAGAGTTAGTCAGGAACATGTGCAGGCTTTGCATAGTCTTTAAAACACATTCTTATACATAAAATAGCATCCAGTTACTTTAAATGACTGCAGAATTAGGTTGGTTTATGATATAAAGACATTAAATGTAAGTCAGTAACATTTATGACATTTACATAAGCAGTAAAACACATTCAGGTCCTTTAAAATAGATTCAGTTGCCTTTGTATACTTAAAATAGCATTCAGATTACTAAATTATAACTTTAAATGACCACAGAACTAATTTTGCAGGGTCTTAAAGGTAACAATTTCCAGTAGAATAACTCAACACAATGGAGTTACTAGTGCTGAATTTATAAAGATACAATTTTACAGGCTTTGTATTATTAAAGTCTTCAAGAGTGTCAGGTTCTTAACAAGGACAGTATAGTTCTCTCTGAATAGGGTACTAATGCTTTGTGTTTACCCTGATTTTTAAGAAGAGTTGAGGCTGCAGGTTTAGTTTTCTTTTGTGGTCCTGATGGGCCGCTGTCAGGTCTTGGGAACCACAGGAAGCTAGGCAAGGGAGGGGGCTACCCTGATTTTTAAGAAGAGTTGAGGCTGCAGGTTTAGTTTTCTTTTGTGGTCCTGATGGGCTGCTGTCAGGTCTTGGGAACCACAGGAAGCTAGGCAAGGGAGGGGGCTACCCTGATTTTTAAGAAGAGTTGAGGCTGCAGGTTTAGTTTTCTTTTGTGGTCCTGATGGGGCTGTCAGGTCTTGGGAACCACAGGAAGCTAGGCAAGGGAGGGCTACCCTGATTTTTAAGAAGAGTTGAGGCTGCAGGTTTAGTTTTCTTTTGTGGTCCTGATGGGCCGCTGTCAGGTCTTGGGAACCACAGGAAGCTAGGCAAGGGAGGGGGCTACCTTATTGTATATAAAACGTGCCTTTGTAGTTAATATATATGTTTAAGTATTACTCGTGCATTTGTACTCCAGTACCGTACTCCCACACTTAACGCAAACAAAACTGCCACAAAATGGCGTCGAACAAGTCTTGCTAAACGAAAAAATGAGCACTCCAATTATGACCCACAATACAGAATCCGTTCTTCCGCCCGCTGCCATATATATTTGTGTTTGTCTGTAAGTGTTCTCCGATAAGATTATGACTACACTGAGTGTCACCAAATCATTCTGTATCTTTATTCTTATGTTTATTTTTGAGCATCAGACACATATTTTCATAAATAATTTCAGAGTAAGTAAGAATGTGTAGTCAGGAAAGCAATATTTCTTAATTCAATATGCTTATTGTTGTAAGAATAGGACATGTTTTATGCTGAGTTTGACATCAATTTTGTGTATATTTGGAGTAAGAATCTTTAATGTTGTTTCATAGGAAATATAAAGTTTTATATTTTGTAGATATAGATACTTTAATTTAGAACAGACAACATGTTCATAGTGTTTATAAAGTGTGCTATGTTTTAAATACCTTCTTACAGTTATATTCTCAAAAGTGGTAGAGGGGTGTCTGACTCACAGCTGTAGATGGGTGGGAATTTATGGATAACTTTCCTATTCAAGATAGGAGTTTGAAACTCCATAAGGGGAAAATGGTAAAACAGACACTTATGTCTAGTTTTTTTTTTTTTTTTTGAGATATTTTTGTCATTTATCAGTGTCTACTATTGTTAATAACAGGTATTTAATTAATAATTTCAAGGTTCTTGCAAATGTATTCATTATTAAGCAGTTCAAGACATATAAAGTAGTTCATTGGTAATACTATATTTTTTAATCTGAAGTTATTATTTGTATTTTTCTTCTTTTATCTCACAAAATGGAATACTTAATGTACATTTCCATTAATATTGAATGGATTAAATAACAGTTGCAAGAGAGGTAGCTTAAACAAATTTCTAATGTTATTTAATTCCCAGATTTTTTTACAGAAAGCACACATGTTACAAGAGGATATTAACACACTTAATACAAACCCATACACTGTTTTATCTAGTCCTCAATATAAACAGAAAAAAGGGGGGTAGCTATTTTATGGAAGAATTCTATACCTGCACCTAAAATCTTGAGTACATATAAAAATAAGGGAGTGTTTTGTTCAGTAATGACAGAGATCACATGGGAATTATACACTTTTATCAATATATATTGGAGCCCTGGAATAGAAGGTAAAACTGCTAAGCATCAATTAGAACAGATTACTCAAATCTCAAAAGGAACAATTACACTGGTGGGAGATTTTAACTGCTTATTACATGATGAAGACTCTAATGCTATCAGTACATGAAGAACAACTGCTTAAGCAAAAACATTAATAGAATTTATAGATTTATGTAATACTAAGGATATAAATGAATTTTCTGAGTCACTCAGATTAACTTTTTTATAGGTTCATAGGTTCATACTAGGCTATCTGCCCTAGGGCATTTATAAGCCTAGCCAGAGTGTGTTTGGCTTTCGCCACCCAGTTTAAATGAATTTTGCTATGCCCTTTTTCGAGGTTAGTATACTGTGCCTCTGTATTACAGTGACATAGAAGTGATACCAGGGGTAAACTTACTATCTCCCATCCACTCATCAAGATTCCTCTTGAAGAGAGTCAGTGAGGGACTCTGCTTAACCTGGACTGGGATTTTATTCCAGAGTGAAGGGAGCCTCTGGGTTATGAATCTGTCCCTCCAGCATGTCCTATTTATTTCAGTGCTGAGGTTCAAGTCTCTTGAGCATGTAGCTCGATGGGATTTGGATTTTCTGAGGTGCAGCATGTCCATTAATTCCGGGTTGGACATGGCTTTATATGTCAGGCACAGATTGCCTCTGAGCAGGTGGTATGCCACTGAGTAGAGCTGGAGTTTCTTTAACCGGACAGCATATGGCATCTGTTTGAGCGCTTTGTTCCTCTTGGTGAGGTACTTTTGGGGTCTTTCCAGTTGCTGCAGGTGTCTGGTAAGGTACATCCCAAAAGGGGCATTGTACTCAATTATGGGCCTGATGAGGGATGAGTAAAGAGGCACAATGACCTCCCCTGATCTAGATGTGAATCCCTTCATGATTAGGTGGGCTATATAAAATGTTTTTCTAACCACTTTGGCCACGTGGTTGTCAAATGAGAGATTGCTATCAACTTGGGTCCCCAGGTCCCTAATTACTTCTTCCATACTTAATGGATTACCACCTATGTGGTAATTTGTGGGCACTTTGTTTTTGCCAAAGGGGATGACTATACACTTTTTGGCATTTAGCTTGAGGCCATGGCTCTGGCACCAGTTGTCTGTTTCTATGAGGCCCTTTTGTAGGATGCTTGTGTCGGCTGGAGAGTCTATTATGGCACCCAGTTTGCAGTCATCTGCGAACTTGGTCAGCCACAGTCCTTCCGTCTTAGCCTGTACCTCCAAGAAATATATACCGAACAAGAGAGGTCCCAGGACTGAGCCTTGTGGGATGCCACTTGTAACTGGTTTGGAGTCTGACATGGCTCGATTAATTCTAACCATGTGGGTTCTGTCCTTGAGCCAGTTTGCAACCCATCTAGTGACATAGGGGTTTATATTTAAGCTGGTGAGCTTATATATAATGCCCGAGTGGAGTATTGTATCGAAGGCTTTTGCAAGGTCCAGGTAGGCTGTGTGGACCACCTTCCCCTCGTCAATGCCCTTGGTGAATGTTTCAAAGAAATCGACCAGGTTTAAGAGGCAGGATCTGCCCTTAACAAAGCCGAACTGGGTAGGATCCAGTGTCTGTAGGTCCCCAATATATTTATTTATGAGGTCCATGATGATCCTTTCCATAGCTTTGCAGACTAAGCTAATTAAGCTTATGGGGCGATAGTTTCCAGGATCCATTGAGGCACCACCTTTGTGGAGAGGGACCACTGTTGCTGTACGCCACTCTTTGGGTACATATCCTGTAGTAAGGCTGAGATTGAACAGTAGTTTTATGTTTGGGTTTAGCTCTTCTTGGAGTTCATGTAGGACGCAGCCCGGGATACCGTCTGGTCCCATTGATGCTGTGTTTTTTGCTTTGGAGAGGGCGGCTCTTACCTGAGCATCTGAGATGTCAGGGGGGCAGCACTCTGCTGGGATAGATATTTGCCCTTTTGGTGGGGAAGGAGGGGAGAAGTTTGCGCTGAACCTGTCAGCTAGGATGTTGGCAGTGTCAGTGGGTTCGGTGTATTTTTTGTCATTTTGGACTAATTCTGAGCATATCTGGGAATTTCCACCCAGGTTCCTAACATAACTAAAGAAAGCCTTGTGATTATCCTTAGTGTCCTGTGCAATTTTTCCTCTCGAAGCTGGCCTTAGACGATTTTATGAGTGCCTGTAGTTTTTTGCTAATACTGATCAGAGATGCCTTCCCTTTTTGGGATTTTGCTCTATCATGTAGTAGCTTCCTCCTTCCATTGTATAGTTTGTTTATGGCTAGGGTCCACCAGACAGGACGCCTAACTTTGGAGGATTGGGTCTTGGTTTTATTTGGGATTGCATGATCCATGCATTCTTGAAGGTGTTCATAGAATGCGTTTATAAAGGATTCTGCTGTCTGGGCCGTATTTTCCACAGGCCCGGGGGCTTTGAAGGATTCCACCTCAGTTTTGAGGAGTGTGAAATTTGCTTTAGAGAAGTTTTTCACTGTGGTTTTCTGGGCAGGGGCTGGGGTCGGGATGTGAATATCTAGTGAGATTAGTTTATGGTCTGATCTTACCAGTGAGGGATACACTTCTGGTCTGGAGCACAGAGTCCCCATGTTGGTGATGATCAGGTCCAGTATGTTTTCCCCTCTTGTGGGAGTGGCAACAAGTTGTTCCATAGCATTTGAGTTTATAAATTCTAGGAACCTTTGGGCTAGGGTATTGGAGATAGAGTAATGCTCCCAGTCTCTGTTAGTGTAGTTGAAGTCACCCAATATAATGGTGTTTGGAGAGACCGTCATATTTTCCAGTGTTCTCAGGAAGGCCGAGTGGGGTTCCTGGGTTTGGGAGGGTGGTCTGTAGCAGGCTATAAACTGGAAGGCAGTTTTACCCACTGTTAGTTGCACATGGATAGTCTCTGATGCTTTGTGCTGTGCCACCAACCTGGAGGTGTGGGTATCTTTGACGAATATTGATACTCCCCCTCCTTTTGTGGTTCGGTCCAAGTTTTGGGGCTGAAAAACATGGTATGAGGTATAACCTAGTAGTGCTGGCGTGCTCTCGGGAGCCTTGAACCAGGTTTCTGTTACTGCACAGGTATCGATGTTCTCCATGCTAAGGAGAGTTTCGAGTGCATCTTGAGTTTTAGACTTCTGGCGTTGAGTAGCATTACTCTTAGTTTCTTATCCCTTGTGATACCTATGGAGGTGGGTTTGTCTTTTGAGCCTTGCCTAAAAAAGGCACTATGGGGGTGGCAAGAGCCTTTGCCAATATCCGAAAGCCCAGGGGTGACAGGTGCAAGCCGTCCCTAGCGAAGCATTGTGGCTTGTCGAGCATGTCATCCCAGGCAGACAGGCATTGGATCCCCTTTGAATGACACCAATACTTAAGCCAATTGTTGAAATTGATCATCTTGTCTTCATATTGTGGCATCATTCTTGGTGAGGGTAAGATGCTACTCAAAGTCAGGGTCATACCGGCCTGGGCTACATGCTCAGAGAGCTCCTCTATGTCTGTTTTCATGTAGTCCAGGGAGGTACGTCTCGGGTCATTCACACCAGCATGGACAATGACTGAGTCATATTTGTACTTGCCTTGGAGTGACATGAGTGCTTGTGTTATGTGGCAGATCCTAGCGCCCGACAGGCAGCTCACCGTGACCTTCTCTTGTTCAGCCTGGTGAGCGGGACGTCAGTGTGCCTGATGATAGAGTCACCTATTACAAGTGTATCAGGTGTATTGTTTAGCCTTAAGGGCTGTGACTGTTCAGCACACTGGCTTTGTGAGCTATGTGTTGCACGTGTTTTGTTTTGGGGTAGCGGTTGCTTGGGTGTCTGCTTTGGAGATCTCTGCTGCTTAGGCAGATTTTTATTTAGAGCCTCCGAGTATGTTTTTGTGTGTTTATGTGTTTGGTTTGCTGTCATGGTAGGTCTATGTGAGACTGGAATTGTAGTGAGTGTGGTTTCCTTCTCCTCCTGACTGGTTACGCCAGTACTGAGTTGAGAGAGCTTAGCCTCCAGTTTGGCTATATGGTTGCATCTCTCACATGTGTTGGAATTTGTTGGGAGGAGGAGAGGGTTTTCTGTGTACATGAGGCAGTTGTAATATTGCCTCAAGATTCCCAGATTCACCAGCTGGACCGGAGAGGAGATTGACAACTGACCTTTGGACATGCTAGAATAGTACTGGGAATTCTTTTATAATTGAAAAAAAGGGCCAATGGGGAACAAAGTACTCAAGGGGAGTTTGTGAGGGTGTAGTGCTTTTAATTTTTTAGTGCTGACTTATATAATTGCTTTAGTGAGCAAGTGCCAGGCTTTAGAGTGGGAATAGAGTATTTATTATGAGAACTAGATCAGTTCTAAGGGAAAAAGTGAAGAGCAGACTTTGTGGAGCCGAGAATGGTTTAAACCCAATTAAGCAGCGCTGCCCGATGCTGTGCTATGTGCGAAATCGTGCAAAGCCGCGCTAAAGCAGGTTTTATACAGGGGGACTTGAAGAGCTAGAAATTGGCCCAAAACGGCCAATAGACTACCATATTCATGTGCTGGGAACACTCCTCCAGGGATAGATAGGCTGCTCCAAGCTCCCCACTGCCACTGGTGAACAAAGAAGCCTCCCTTTATCCAAGAAAGGAAATGGGCAACACAGGAACTTTCCAAAAGTCCAGAATACAGCAAAGCCTGTATTTGGACTACTCTAGGTCAGGAAAGATGGGAAACAAGGATATATTTTTTTCTTTTTTGCAACAAACAGACTACCAGATTCTTGTGCTGGGAACACTCCTCCAGGGATAGATAGGCTGCTCCAAGCTCCCCACTGCCACTGGTGAACAAAGAAGCCTCCCTTTTTCCAAGAAAGGAAATGGGCAACACAGGAACTACCAGATTCTTGTGCTGGGAACACTCCTCCAGGGATAGATAGGCTGCTCCAAGCTCCCCACTGCCACTGGTGAACAAAGAAGCCTCCCTTTATCCAAGAAAGGAAATGGGCAACACAGGAACTTTCCAAAAGTCCAGAATACAGCAAAGCCTGAATTTGGACTACTCTAGGTCAGAAAGATGGGAAACCAGGATAATTTTTTTTTTGCAACAAACAGCAGAAAATGCAATAAATATGTAACACAGGCTAGCGCACTTGAGTGTGTTGCCTCAACAGGTAAATGCAACAAACACGACAAACTTTAAATTACAAGTACAAATATTACTCATACAGACATGGATCCAATCAATAAATTAAAAGCTAATAGGGTTCCTGGTAAAAATGGCATAATACCTGTATTATACAAACTAATGCCTAAAGATGCTTTCAGTGTTTTGCTCAAAGTTTTTTCAATAGTTAAAGGTCTAACAAAGGTTCCACCATCTTGGAAATATACTCCTATAGCCCCAATTTTAAAAGTTGATTATTCATATAGAACAATCTCACTATTAAATATTGATTATAAAATATTTATGGCCATTCATGGTTGCAGAACACAATTTCTTCCATTTCTGGTGAATAATGACCAAACCAATTTTATAATAAACAGAAATTCCTATGAAAATATTACAAAAATGCTAACAATAATAGAGTATGCTAATAACATAAAAGATCAATTAAAATTAGTAAGTTTAGATATAAACAGTACCTTTGACTCGTTTAATTGGAAATACCTTTTATTTGTTCTAGCAGGATGTCATTTTTCACATAATTTCTTATCACATGTTAATCTTCTTAATGAAAATTCTGTTGCTTATATAAAAATAGGTCCATACACTTCAGATTCAGTTAAAATTACCAAAGGAACTAAACAGGGATGTCCTCTCTTGTCATTGCTTTTTACTTTAATTATGGAACCATTAGCAAATTATATAAGATCAAATTTAGATATCAAAGGCATACAGATAAACAATAATCTAAGTCTGAAATTCATTTATTTTCAGATGATATTCTTTTGACCCTGAATGATTGCAATACTTCTCTCTTTGTGGTATTTAATTTTGTAGAATTCTTCCAGAACAAGTCAGGACTTAGTTTTAATGATAGCAAAATAAAAAAAAATTACCTATAAATTGCAATACTTACAAAACGGATGAAAGAATTTCTAAATATATTGTAGAAAATTAAAAAAATAACTATTTAGGATGACCTTAACAGATAATATTAAAAACATAATAACTTTTATTTATAATAGTTTAAGTTCTGTAAAAACTTATTAATAAATGGAATATATTTTTCTTTACTATGGAAGAGAGACTTTCTTTAATTAAAATGATTATCTTACTAAACATTTTATATATAATAGAATCTCTAGATCATCCTCATCCTAAAATAGTTTAAGAGAGATTAATTCTTTAATCCTGAAATTGCTTTGGTTTTAAAACAAACCTAAATTAGCTTTAAATCATCACATTACAGATTGGTCTTTGGGTGGCATTGGTTTGCCAGATTTAGAATTATACTCTTTATCATCAGTTATAAAAACAATATCCTTTTGGTTAAATAATAATTCTAGGGTCAAATGGAAAGAGATACAAGAAAGCATATGGTTAAAATCTAATCAATTGATAAGTTTGCACCATTATGAAATATTAACTAATACTATTACATTTGTTACTTAAATATCATTTTCAGACAGTAAAAGACAACCAATCAATTATCTACAACAATCCAGAATATAAAAATTGGATTTTCTTACTGTTTCCTATAGCTCACACTCAAAATAATATAAGTACATTTAATTTATCAGCAATGATTATACTTAAAGAAATAAATGATATATTGGTATCCATTGATGTATAGTGAAAAATTACAAACTGTAGATAATATTATAAATACATTTGATATAAGTAAAGAAATGTGGTTAGACATTCAAATCTGTAGACAATCAGTTGAATATAAGATTAATTTAATGCAACCAACAGTAATAAACTGTATTCCTAAGCTTATTGATCTTTTAATTATTTTGATACATCAGAACATATTGGGGAAAGAACGTTTATCTAAAATATATACAGTGGTTATAAATTCAACAAAATATTATAAAAGAAGTTATTGGGATTATTGCAGACTTACAAAAAAATATCTATCCAAGTCATCATGATAAAAAATCATTACTATTATCATCAAAACAAACTTCATCCTCACCAAAATGGAAATTTTTTTTGGAGATTCATGCATAGAACTTTTATCGCACCACACAGAGTTGAATTAATGTAAAAAAAAAATCTAGGATGTTGGATATATGTTAGATGCCAAAGCTGACTAGCAGATATGTGTTTTGATTGTGTTGTTCTTAAACCATTCTGGGATAATATAATTTTTTACAGGCTATATTCAGTGATAAATTTATTTTAACTAAATCTCTAATTTTATTTAATATACCAATGCTGGCTTGTGTCACAAAAATAAAATATCCTCTTTTAAGGAGTACCTTAACAATAGCAATAAAAGTTATTACCAATAACTGGAAAAATCAATGTACTCCATCTATGAAAGAATTTATAAACATTGCAACTGAAGTATGTGAATTTGAATTTATTAGAATCAAGACAAGAACAACCAGAGCCACCTCTACATACAAAACTCCAATTAAATTTCAAGAACTGCTAGATAAACAGTTGTCAATAATTAAGTAATTAAAGTTTGTATTTCATTTCTTTTAGGATTTTTGTTATAAAGTAGACACCTTTGTAACTGGCTGTTTTGTTGTTGTGTAATCTTCTTTTTACATAGAGTTAAGTAATTTTATATATTTCTAATGTTTTATATTGTCGTTTGGAAGTCAAAACTTTAATAAAAATATTTGAGAAAAAAAAAAAGAAACACAACATGGTTTAGGCCCCAGCACAGAACCACTACTGCATTATTACATTTTCCAATATAATAAACCAACAGAGAAACAATGGTCTGCTTGTGTCCACCATGTTTTTAGATTTGTCAAAGGCATGTGATATTGTCTCACACCAGCAACTGCTCATTTGACTCTGTTCAATAGGATTTTCACAATACTCCATGCTGTTTTTTCTTAGTTGCCTATCTGGAAGGCAACAAGATGTTAAATGGCAACAAACCTACTAAGCTTTTAAATCAGTTACTGCAGGTGTCCCTCAGGGCTCTATCCTGCATGCTCTCTTATGTAACTTATTTATTAATGACCTCCACATCTCCACTCACCACACTAGTTTAGTTCAGTATGCAGATGACACAACATTATTATGGGTGGCCTCAACAATAAATAAACTCCAAGACATTACCCACAAATCTTTCTCCTCTATAGAAACCTGGCTCACAGAATCAAACCTCCTACTCAACACCAAGAAAACTAAGTTAATGCTTTTTTACTTCAAAAAGTTGCCAAAATCAAAAGCAATCTTTTACCATAAAGTCAGCAAATAATACTGCTATTGAAACAGTAACTCACAGTAAACTTCTAGGCATTATAATAAATGACAATCTCAAATATGACCAGCATATATTGCATACCAGTAAATCTGCACACCAGAAACTACGCTCCTTTTATCAGATGAATGGATTCCTTACAGATACTGCAAGAAAAATCTCTAGCCACCACCTTCTTATTGCTGGCTGTCTTATAAGCTGCTCTTATCCTAACAAACTTAAACAATACTCAAAGAAAGAAACTTGCCTCTTGCTACAATAAAATGGCTAAATTTGCTACCAATCTCCCACATAGGACCCACCATTGTCATAGCTTAGAGCAATTAAACTGGCTTGAATTACACAACTACCTAACATATTCACAATAAATTACAGCACAAAAAACTCATGCATCATACAGAAAAATACCTGGCACTACAAAACTTATACTGCTCTACTGTCCAGCAAGGGACCTCTGCTCTAGTAACAAATTCTTATTGCTTACAAATAAGTCAAATAATGTGCCAGGTGACTTCTCCACTCCCAATACACTGCTAAACTCTGAAATAGTATCCCACACAAATAAAGCTCTCTGACACACTCAATAGTCTTAAACCATTGCTTATACAACATCTCAACCAGTCCTGGTCCTGCACATGCTCATTACAAGGTAAAGATTTTTGTGTTCAACATATGATACCCTCCAAATACTCTCCTTAAACAGAATACTCTCAACCTCTCACTGAAATGACAAAACAGTTTTTATACATAACTGCTGCCTGTACAATCCACTAAGTTATGCATGGGCTTTCCCTTTAGTAACTTCCACCTCTGTAAAATCTTAGAATGTATAAATCTAGCTACATTTGTGTATAAATGTAAACAGAAAGGTAACTACTCTGTGTTTAATTGGAACTTAGTGTAATGCAATGTAAGCAAATGGAGCTTTTCTCCCCAGCCTCTGCTGAAAATGTGGATTATCCAGTCAGACTTTCCCAGTAAACAAAGACAAATAAATAAATAATAAAATAAATAAATAAGCGTTATCCTTCATTCCTCTTCTTTTTCATCCAAGGCCTCTTTTTACTTACAGAGTTCATTTCCCTCACATTCACTTATTATTAAACTACCATGACTTTGGTTCTCATGTCTATAATTCCACTCTGTGGTTCAGACTTATTTTGCTCTATTTCATATAATGGTTTATAGTCAAATGTGTTATTGTGTTTATGGTCTTTATCAAACATTGTTTTGCTGCCATTCTGTTCTCATGTCTTTAATTTTGTTGTATAATAATTCAGATTGCCAGTGTGTTTTAGAACTTTTCTCCCTGCGTCTCCATAACTTAAAGAAGCAACTCAGGGGGCTAATCAAGGCTAACAAAGCCAAATATGAGGTAAAATTAGCCTCCTAGACCAAGGGCAATCATAAATCTTTCTTCAACTATGTCTATATTCTCAAAGGCAATACACAGTAGTATAACAAATTAGTTGTAAATGGTGCCATCTTTACTGGGGTAGAAGATATGGCACATCTTCTAGATGAAAATTTAGCTCTAGTTTTACTCCGCTCAAACTGACAGATATCTGTCAAGAAATACCCATACCCACAACTCCCCAAACTATCAATATACAACAGGTACTGAAGGTGCTCTTCATCAATGGGTCTCTATAATATCCCAGGATGCCTCCTTAATAGCATGAACTATTAGGCCCACAAGAATTAATATTTAACCACAGCCTCTAAATGGGTTTTATTCCAAGGGAATGGAGGACTTTATACTGCTGAACAATGGCAGGGCATCCATACACCCAGGGAATTGTTGACAATAAGCCTGACTATCCTGATATGCAAAGCTATTGAGAAAATAATCATGGATATCCTAAATGTCAACATAGGTAACCTACAGTCCTTGGACTCAAATCAGATTAGGTTTGTTAAGAGCAGATCTTACCTACTTAACCTAGTGGACTTCTTCGAGAAGGTCACCAAATCAATGGATGAAGGCAAAATGGTGCATACTGCCTACCTCAACCTGGCAAAGGCATATGACACAATATCTCAAGCAGCCATTGCAGAAACCTCACTAAACTAGGAATAAACCCATACATCACTCACAGGATAGCCAGCTGGATAACAAAGAGGGTCCAAGAAGTTAGAACAGGAGAGTGTACCTTCACAGAAATATTAATTACTAGTGCAATATCTTAGGACTCAGTGCTGGGACTGCTCCTGTTTGGCATCTGCTTCTCTGAGGTCTAGACTAACATTAAGAGTCTCTGGCTGACTAAGTTTGCAGATGATTGAAAAGTGGGTGCAGGCAATGAATCCCCCAATTATACAAATATCCTCCAAGAATGCGTGACACAGAGTCATGATATAAAATGCAAAAAAGTACATCATGGTATCTTTCAAAAAGATGGCCATCCCAGTAAACTACTTCATTGACAATATACCCCTAAGAGTAGTCTGTATAGTCAGGGATTTGGGAATGCATGTAGACAGTGATTTGGTATTTGACCACCATGTGTTTACTGCAGTGAGGGAGTCATTCTGTGATGCATAACAAATAAGTAGGGGTATGGCATCTAGATACATACATGTCATTCTTTCAATGTACTGTGCTCATATAAGACCAGACATTGAGTACAATGTCTCCTTCAGTGTGTAGCTGGGCAGGCATATACAACAAAGAATACATGGTATTGAATACAAGTCCTATGCAGAATGCCCTAAATCCTTGTTCTTGCATTCATTCTCCTATAAGGTGCTGAGAAGTGAGTCAGGTTTGGCCTACAAAGCATGTGCTGATCCAGTGCTAATGGATCAGTCACACAGCTTTTAACAAATACATTAGGAACATCTGATTCAGGGAGTTAAACCTTGCTTGCAACATAAATAGGACATGCTGAAGGGGCAAGTTTGTGTCTCAGTGGCTCTTTCTTTTCTGGAACAGACTACCCATTCATGTGAAACAAAGTTCACCCTTGTACTTATTCAAGTAAAACTTGGATCAGTGGATAGGGAACTACAAATATACCCCTTTGTCTTGCACCTATGTCTATTAGAGTCAGGAAGCTTGTAAATTGAAGGCCACCCATGTTTAAGTGTGTATGTGTGTATAGATAGATAGATAGATATAGATTTATACCCCACAAAACCCATGGGAACCAATACCTATCAAATTTTTCTTGGAAGTGTGGCTAGGCTTAAAAAGGACCCTTGGGTCAATAGTTTAGTATTCTACTATGATAGTATAGTGGATACCTCAGTCAACAAACACATATACAAATAAACAAACAGACAAATGAATACATGCATAGACAAATAAATTGACTTTTTAACACACTCCAAATAACTTGTCTATTTAGGTCCTAACCTGCAGCTACCAAACAGATAAAAGTGAGGGTTGTTAGGCCATCTACCAAAAATTGCTATTGAAATTCTACAAGCACCTTGTAGATCAGGTGAATAGATCCCATTACAAACAACATGACTGCTAAATGCATTGCAGAGAGCTAAGGTTACTGATCCTATGACTTTTCTTCTAACATCATCGGTTCTGCTTTGAAGAGACAAGTAATATTGAAGTTTATGGGAAGATTTCATAGGGTCTATAGTAAAAAACTGCTGTAACTAGATGTAAGCCTCACTCACTTTCATCCAATTTGTCATAGAAAAGGCATTAAGAATGTACCTGTCATCTGTTGTGGAGAAAAGGCTGGGACCTAAATGTAATATTGTGAGATATTTAGCTGCTGACAGTTCTGCAAGTCATACAATACAAATAGATTAAGTGCATTCATACACCACTCATGAAAGAACTTAGGTTAGCAGTGCTACAATTCCTAGATTTTAACCTACAAAGTTAAGGGTTCTCTTCAAGGTGCACCTTAAGGTCTTCAGCACTCTGGAATAAGCTGCAAAATCTGGTGATGGCTAGGTATTAAAAATAATTTTTCATCATATAGGTCATGCTGTTCAGGTGATAGTTTGCAATCCAGAATCCCCAATTGCCAAAACAAATGCATCTATCCATGTATACATACATGCATGCATACATACGTAAGATTTGATCATGCTAGTCAGCTGCCCACTTAGGTAAAACTTCAGACACTCCCTTTGTGTGTTTAACTGTCTAATAGCTCTTGGGGCATTAACCTAGTGTGCTCCCTCTTCCATCTTAGAAGTCCTTTTATAATAATAACTGTAGGGCTGTCAAGATAATTTTTCTTGTTACTTTCTTACTACTCAATTTATTAATGACTCTTTTCAAATCTCTGCAAATGCAATATTACATTAATCACTATTAATTACAACCTTCAAACTACTCCAAAACCTTGAAAAAAAAACTGTCTCTTCACTCCATTATTAATCCCTTCACTACTAAAGCACCTCTGTGCTACACAGACAGATCATTAATCCCCATAACTAAACCTAAAGAGAATGCAGGATACTCCCTGTATTCACACTGCATTGCTTATAGCAGGTATACAATCCCATTCCGCTTAAGAACAGTCCGCAGCCTCAAGACTTTAAATGTTAATTGAAGAACACCTGATAGATAAATAGCTCTGCACCTACATCACCTATGGCTGAACTAGTACTAATATAGCTATATGAATTAGTGCCACAACGCTCTACTCTACAAAACTTAATGTATTATTATTACAACTATACTGTTCTCTTTCATATCATCTCCTTTATCTTCCTTGAACCTTTTTCCTTTCTTCGGGCTGCCCTAACTTATTATCTCATTTTCTTATGTCCTAGATTTTGGACAAGTCTTTATAATAACAAATATTCTTATGTAAAACGTAACACTCTAAAAATACCGATCATATTGCAGTGCATATACATCTATGTAGAGAGGGGGGGAGACAGATTCATATATACCCTTTATAACTGTTACGTTTAATTGAAAATGTTTATAAATGATGTAATTGATGCCAAGGATGTCTGAATAATGAAACTGTTGCTCATGAACGGAACAGACTGTAAATGTGAGACAATGCAAATCATATCGATGAAGTGTGTGTAATAGACTGTTTTTCCCCCAGCCTCCATTGAAAAAGGATACTGTTCAGTCAGACTTTCTCAACACATAAATAAATAAATAAATAAATATATACATACATACCTGTGTAATTCTGACACCCAGTTAGTCTAACTACCTTTGGACTTAGTTTTCTAAATTTCAATATAACTTACTAGGATCGCTTTATCTTTACTCTCTACCCATAGTTTTTTACTTTACTCTGCTGTCATCGATCTACCCCTCTTCTCTTCTTGTTACCACTTCCGCCGCCTCCTTTACTCTTCCTTTACTATGTCAACAATTTAAACATTTTTCTCCACCATCATATCACCCCTTCATTGCTTATGAACATAGGATCATAGGGTCTTAAGATCATAGGCACTATAAGGCAACTAAGTCAACAGACCATTTATACCTCGCTAATACTCTATGGAGATGTTCCTACTCTTTCCAGGAGAGCAAAACATATTAGGCCAGGGATGAATTTGTGGATACACATTCAGTTATTCAGGTCCTTCTGGAAAGATGTATGGCTATCACTTTGAAAATGCAATGTATTCCAGAGATGGATTGAACATTGGGTGATAAGTCTGTCCCTCCAACATATTTTATTTTATGTGTTGATGGAGGTTTAAACCCTTAACTTGAGTGTTTGTTGAGCCTTTTGTCTTACTGAGGTACATAACATAGATCTCCTCATGGGAGCTTATAAGAGACAGATTACAGGGATAAGCTTCTTGTCTAATTTGGTAGCTAAGGATTTTTTGAACCATGTTCTTTTTTATTTAGGAACCTTTGGGGCATTTCTCATTATACAATATATCTGGCTAGATACATACTGAAATGGGCATTTTATTCTATAACTGGTTTAATTAAGGCTGAGTATAGAGGGATGACAACTTACTTTTTCCTTGATGAAATGCCTTTAGAAATTAGTTGGGCAACATTGAAGGATTTCCTGGCTACTGTTGCTACATGGCGGTTGAAGTAGAGGGTTTTGTTGACCCAAGTTTACTATGTCCATTCTGGGTGTGCTATAGGTCGTACTGTAAGCTGTAGATGAGAGGTGTTTACTAAATGTGACAATGCAACACGTTTTCTATTTACTTTAAACTCTTTTTACTGTACACAATTGGTTTGTAAGGGATATTTCTTGCTATTTCAATTTTATATCTAGAGGTTAGTGAAGGACAACTTTCAGCTCTCAGTCATCACCAAATTTGGTTAACTATATGCCTATATGTCATAAACATATATGCCAAAAAGAAGATTCCCAACCATGAGCCTGGGGCTACTGTGTTAGTTATCTTCTTACTTTCTGAAGTGGCAATTGCCATCTTAATTATGTGAGTTCTGTATTACAGCCATTTTGCAAACCATCTAAAAAATGTATTACTTGATGTCGTTTAGCATATTTTCGATGAACGAATGGGGTATAGTGCTAAAGGCCTTGGCCAGATGTAAATATGCTGTATAGACTGAATGGTCTCTATCTATTGTCTCTGTGACCTTTCAAAAGAGATTTACTAAGTTACATAGATACAACCTAACCTGACAAAACCAAGTATTGCAGGACCAGTTGTGTGAGGCTTTGACTGTCATAGTTTATGAATTCAGAAGTAATACTTTCCATGGCCTTGGAAATCAGGCTAGTTAGGCTGATGGGTATACAGCTCCTTGGATCTGTGGTAGGAGTTCCTTTGTGAAGGTCATTAGTTTTTCCTATATCTCAGAGACAAACCCTGTGGCTAGGCTTTAGTTTAACAACAATAGTAGAGGTTCACCATGTGCATGTTTGGCACTATTTATAAGGCATCCAAGTACACAAATAATTCCTTCATGTCTCGTAGCAACTCCTTCATTCATCAGAGATTTTCTATACAGTTTCATCCCTTTCTTGTCTTCCTTACCCTCCCACACTATCATCTTCTTCTTCCTTTCCCTATCTTAATGTAGATCTACTTGTCTTAACTAATTCTACTTGTTCACTCTTCAGGACATTGGAGTATAACTCAACATCTATCTACAAGACCAACATTGTGTTGACTTATATGTAATTATGTAGACATGCCTCATACCCAAACAAATCTAAACATAGAATTTGAATTAACCATGTTATTACTTTCATAAGTTGCACTGATCTTATACTTGAATAAGATGACACATCCACTGATTGTTACAACTTGCATTTGTAATGCTATTTTTCCCTTGTTTATAATAAAGTATTTGAATGTGAGTATTAGTACAATTTCTGTAGCATTTTTTGCCAACCTTCCACTGAAAGTGGTCTTCTCTACACAGGAATTGCATAGTCAACAAAATCAACCAATGACTAAACAAGCTAGCAACCAACCAAATAAATAAATAAATAAATGAGTACATTACCTGAACAGACTAAACAAGGTATGCAGTAGAGACTGGAATGACCTAACTGAATTTTCAGCCACAACTCAGGCCAAAGGCATTAATTAAGGTATTCACCATCATTAATATTAGATAACAGAGTTATTTTTGTAAGACAGAAAGATACGTAAATGGACTGAGTATCTAGAAAGACAGATTACAGAAAATTAGCAAAGGATAGTAATATGAGTAGCATACAGCTGTATTCTTTTCAGAACAGCATTATTATAAGTAGAAACAATGTATGGCAACTTAAGGAGCACACAGATTTTAAAGAGTTTCAGGTGGAGAGAAAAAAAGGTTGATGGAAATTATGGGAAGAGAATTAAGGTAGTCAAGGGAAAAATCAAAATAATGGATGTTGCTATGAATTTCAGAAAAGAAACTTGCTATATTTATTAGATAACTAATATGCTTTGATCTAATAAAAAGTTAAAGTGACTGAAAAACGAAGTATAAGTAATATGAAATTATGAAATAGTGTTGAGTAGAAAAGCATAGGGTAGAGGAGGTGGCACTAAATATCAAGTGATTTAGTTACAGTGAGCAGAAGTATATAACAATGAGTAGAAGGTGTAGTTGCAGAATATAGATCTATAGGTTCACAGGTGATTACCAGGCTAAAAATACAAGAGCCTTTATAAGCCTAGCCATTAATTCCCCAGATATGGGATGGGGTATTATCAGGGTAGTGGGTCTTTGGGTGCTGGGGCCCTGAGTCATTTTACAGACTGGCTCCATCCATAAAGAACATATGCAGTACCCTAGGAGTGAATTTACAGTTTCCCATCCATTTATCCAAATTTTTTTGAAGAGAGTGAGGGACAAGCTTTGAAGATGGGAAGTTTATTCCATAGATGAGGGAGCCTTTAGGATACAAGTCTGTCTCTCCAGCAAGTTCTGTTAGAGTTACAAATAAGGTTCAGTTCCATGGAACACATAAACCTCATAAAACTTTTCTTATGAATATGTAACATTTTCATCAGGGCTGTGTGAAGGCTGTCAGCCTAGCCAGATAGGATTCTATACATAATTCTGTCATTTGTAAATATGAATGTTGAATTACAGGCTTGTTTTCTTAAATGAAAGAATTTGCTATGAAATGTTGAACTCAAAACAATGTAGCAACATTGCCATCTGCTGTAGAGAAAGTTAAGTCAAGCATTTCTTGTCTGTCCTTTAAAATTGAAATTATTTCATGACTGTCTTTGATGTTAACAATTCGGCTCCGGCTGGGCTAGATGAAGGCTTCTTGCATATTGTTTTAAGGCTAAAGATAATGAACATAATTTACATATAGAATGTCATTTATTGCTCTGGTTTCTGCCTAGGTGTAAAAGAATGTAAATGCAGTTTCTGTCAGCCTGGGAACATCAGGAAGATGTAAAAAATGATATAATGAGAATCAGGACTGCAACAGCAATTTAAATAGTGAGAATCAGAAGGTATTAAGCCTTTTTGTCTTTCATCCAATTCACAGCACTATCTTGTGTATATGTAAGTTATCTTAGACTTTTGTTTTCTTTTAGAAATAGCTAGGAACTAGAAAGATTAGACTAAGTGTTTTTCTGTGATGTCAGAACTGTATTATTGAATTATGTTAAGTATTTCTGTGTGATCTCTGAACTCTTGACTAGCAAGGTGTAGTAAGAAGTATTATCTTGTGTTTTTATTATTTATTATGAAATATTTAAAACCTTTCAACTGTGGCTGTTTTGTGTAGAGATAATTTAAGCTCTTAGAATTACTTGCATGCCTTTGGTAAAATTGTACAAAACCACTCTAATAGCTTTAGCCCTGGGCTATACTACCAATTGGATAATAATATTGCACAGTAATAATTGGACACCCTTTTAAGGGCCTTTGAGTAGCTGATAAGTATTAGTGGGTGGTGGCAAGTAGAACTACCATATAGTCTGGGAGAAAGGGGCACAGCTGGAGAAACTGTGCCAGCCTTCCCCAGGAGTGTCTATGTGGTTGTATAAACTCTTCTCAAAGTGCATGTGTGTGAGTGTGTGTGTGAGTGTGTGCGTGTGTGTGTGTGTGTGTGTGTGTGTGTGTGTGTGTGTGTGTGTGTGTGTGTGTGTCAGCTACTTGGCCAGGGACACAAAGCTCTGGTTAGACAGAGAAGGTGCTAGAGGTTTTAGCTTGTCCACTAAGCTGAGATCTGAACCCTATAGCTGTGCCAGTGGGGAGTCTTACTGGGGACTTGGAGAGTAAGGGAGCGACTAGCCCCAGACTGACTGTGATCTCCGTGTGCTCTTAAGGGAAATTGCACTTTACTGTGTGTATTTGTTATCCTTTCCTCATATATGAGACACCCTCTCTGGTGTTAGTGGTGAGGACTGAGGCTCCTTGATTGCTGGGCCAGGGCATGGGTGTCATATATTAATTGTTTGGCAGTGGTGGGATATCCACACCACATAGTAATTCATTGGCAAATACTAATTGGCTTGTAGTGGTGTGGGTAGAGTGAATCCTGTAGCTTGTGTACAGTGAGCTTTGAAGTTGTTTTTGTACTCTAAAACAGCCACACAGTGAATACTCAGAGTTCATATCATAATTGTTTTATTTCTTTTGTTAGCTTAATTAGTCAATGTGAGCAGGCAGCATGTCAGCAGAGGAGTATGGAAAGCTGACAAGGAGCCATCTGGCAGAGATGTGCCAGGCTAGGGGACTGGTGTATGGATACCTGACTAAGGCAGTCCTGATTGCAGCCTTGGTTACAGCTGCATCAGAACACAGCAACCAGGAGAACAATCAGACTGGCAGTAGAGATATAATACCCTCAGAGAATGGACAGCTCAACCTTTCTGCAGTGGGCTTAAAAATCCAGCTGGAGCTAATGAGACTTGAGTTGGAGACCAGGAGTGTGGAATTAGAAGCAGCTGAGAGACTGAAGAGTCTAGAGAGTGAGGAGAATGAGAAACTGCTATGCCTGGAAGCTGAGGAAAAAGATAAACAGAAGCAGCATGAGAAGTAGATGCTGACTCTTCACCAGAGTCATGGAGGTAATGGGGAAGGGAGTAACTGGACCCCAGAAGCACAAAATGTCAGTAAATTTCTTCCTCAGTTTAAAGAGGGGGATAATTTTAATAGTTTCATTCATATGTTTGAAAGGGTATGTAAACAGTATGAAGTTGACCAAGGGCTCTAGGTACAGTTCCTGACTCCCTTACTCCACGGTAAAGCTGTAACTGTATTATTTTAAATGTCTGACATTGCATGTTTTGATTATATTGCTGTAAAAACATGTCTATTAGAGTTTTTTAAGCTAACACCTGAAACATACAGGAAAAAGTTTTGTAAGCATAGACGCAAAGCAAATGAAAGTGTGGGTGAATATGTTGCTGAATTGAGCACTTATTTCCATAGGTGGGTGACTCGATGCCAGGTCACCACTTTTGAAGGGCTGGCAGACCTTTTGGTGAGGGAACAAGCCCTTAGCACTTTGCTTGAGGACATGAAGATCTAGTTAGCTGGTAGACAATGTGCTACTTCAGATGAGATGGGGAAGAAGGGTGACCTATACCTGGCAAGCAGGGCAGCCCTGCACAGGAAGTGGACCCTCAGTACTGGTCATGGATCTAAAGACATTCATGGTGGGCAGCACAGACTGCCACAACAGAATCTGCCAGTATCAGGGGAAGCCACTAGTCCAGGTACATGTCCAGGAGCTAGGGTTAAATGTTTTGAATGCAACCAATGGGGCCATGTGACATACCACGGAGGCAAGGTGGGGAACAAAAGGTGAGGGAGCCAGTAAGTGGGAAAGAGAAAATACCAATAGTAGGTTTTCTTGGGACAACAAGGGTACCAAACTACCACCAGAGTCTATATCCTATTGTAGTGAATGGCAAAGAGGCCATTGCCAAGAGAGATACAGCCACTGATATAACCATTGTAAAGCCTGCAATGGTTAAAGAGGACCACTACTTGCCTAGGCAGTCCACTCCAGTCAGGGCTTTAGGAGGGATCCCATTCCAAATACCTTTGGCTAGGGTTCACCTTGACTGGGAGGGTGGAAAAGGAAACCAGCAAGTAAGTGTGTTTGAGGATATACCTGCAGATGTCCTGATAGGGAATGATTTTGATAGTGCAGTACCATGTAATCATGCAGTTACATGCAGTCAAGCTTGGAGACAAGCAGGTAAGTTTGGTAGCCTGTGGGAGACCCAGACAGACTGCATACTTGCAGCCAGGACTGGGGAGGTGGTTACTTCAGGGAGGGAGCACCCCTGTAGCAGTGAGACTGAAGGTGAGTCACAGCTGCTTGGGGGTACTGATGGTCCCTTGGACAGAGTGACTGCAAAGGTAGAGGTGAGTAGTAGTGCCCAGGCTGACAGTGAGGCACCACTGTCAGAGGATGCCAGACTTCCTGTGGAAGGGGAGCTGGGAAGGGTTACAAGAAGAGAGCTAAGACAGGCTTAGCACTCAGACTCTACATTGCAAGACCTGAGGCAGGTAGCTAGGGAGGCATCTGATTCTCAAGGAAAGGGGGAATCTGTATACTGGGACAAAGGGTTATTATACAGAGAGTGGACCAGTGAGGGAGGGCTAGAAGGTGAGAGAGTACAGCAGTTGGTAGTGCCTAGAGCCTACCATCTGGCGCTTCTAGCCATAACCCATGATATTCCCTTTGCAGTTCATATGGACATAAAACGTACAAAGAGGCATATTATGCAGAACTTTTATTGACCTGGAATTTCCAGAGATGTAACAGGGTACTGCAGAACCTGTGAGCAGTGCCAAAAGGTAGACAAGGCAGGAGACAAGGTGAGAGCTCCTTTGATGCCTTTGCCTGTGATTGAGCAGCCATTTCAGAGGGTAGCTATGGATATTGTGGGTCTTCTGAGTACCCCAAGTTCCACAGGGAAAAGGTATATCATAGTGGTAGTGGATTATGCTACACAATACCCTGAGGCAGTGGCTTTGTCCTCCATTAAGGAAGAGAAGGTGGCAAATGCTTTGTTAGAGATTTTCAGCAGGGTAGATTTCCCAAAAAAAAAAATACTGACTGACAGAGGTGCCAATTTCGCATCAGACTTGCTGGCTTGTCTGTGGAAATCCTGTGGGGTGGAGTACATGAAGACCAGCCCCTACCATCCCCAGACTAATGGTGTTGCTGAGAGGTTAAACTCTACAATCAAGTCCATGCTACGGGCATTTGCAGATCAGTTTAAGAGTTGAGTGGAACAAATATTTGCCCCATCTGTTGTTTGTTTACTGGAGGTTCACCAGGAATCCACAGGTTTTTCACCCTTTGAGTTGCTGTATGGGCATAGGGTGAGGGGACCTCTAGATTTAATTTGAGATGAGGAGTGGAAAGGTGAGTGTGAGTCTCACAAGGATTCTGTTGTGGAATACATCCTAAACCTCAGGACAAGGCTCAGGGAACTCATAGGCTTGGCTCAGGATAACCTGGCAGAAGCTCAACAACAGAAAAAGGTGTGGTATAACAGGAATGCTCGAGCTAGAGAGCATGCTGTGGGGCAGTAGGTAATGGTTCTCATTCATGTCAGACACAAAAAGCTGCAAGCAGCTTAGGAGGGACCCTACAAGGTGGTAAGAAAGGTAATTGATGTTAATTACATGGTGGAACTGCTAGGCAGACGGCAGGGGCACAAATTGTACCATGTTAATGTGATGAAGCCTTACCATGATAGGGAGGCCCTTGTGCTGAGCATTTGCAGTGGATTGCAGGAGGAGTGTGAGGGAGATCTGGGAGCTGATCTCTTCAGTGAGGCTCGGGCTGACACCTCAGTGGAAGGGGTAGCAATGTCCCAGCAGCTATCTCCTACCCAGGTTCAAGAAATCCAAGCAGTTTTGCAGGAATTTGCAGACATGTTCACTGGGAAACCAGGTTGCACCCACCTGGTGCAGCACCAGGTGGATTCAGGACCCCAAAGGCCTATTAGGCAGCCCCCTTTCAGAGTGCCTGAGACAGTCAAACAGACTCTGAGGGAGGAGGTACAGGAGATGTTGGAACTAGGGGTGATTGAAGAGTCCAACAGTCCCTGGGCCTCACCAGTGGTGCTGGTGCCAAAGAAGGATGGCAGCACCAAGTTCTGTGTGGACTACAGGAAATTAAATAGTCACACAGAGTCGGATGCTTACCCCATGCCTAGGACAGATGAGGCCCAAGAGCAGCTGGGTGGGGCTAAGTATCTTACAACCATTGATCTTACTGAGGGTTACTGGCAGGTGCCCTGGACTCACAGTGCTAGAGAGAAATCAGCCTTTGTGACTCCTTTTGACTTGTATGAGTTCACAAAGATGCCCTTTGGGATGAAGAATGCCCCAGTGACTTTCCAGAGGTTGGTAGATTGTATCCTAGCAGGAGCAGGAGGGTTTGCCTTTACATACCTAGATGATATTGCCATCTACAGCCATTCCTGCCAAGAGCACCTTCAGCATGTCTGGGAGGTGCTGGGCAGACTACAGAGGCCAGGGTTGACCATCAAGCTGAGCAAATGTCAGGTGGGTATGGTGAAGGTCTCCTACCTTGGGCATAGAGTGGGGAGTGGTAAGATAAGGCCAGAACCTGCCAAAGTGGAAGCCATTTAGGCATGGCCTGCACCTGTTACCAAAAAGTAGGTGAGGGCATTTTTAGGAACAGCAGGGTACTACAGAAAGTTTCTCCCCAGTTATAGTACCATAGCTGCTCCCCTCACAGATATGACAAGGAAGAACAGGCCAGATAAGGTAGTGTGGACCCCAGCATGTGAGCAGGAATTCCAGGAGCTTAAAGAAGCTTTGGGAGGACCCCCTGTGTTAGCCAGTCCAGATTACAGCAAATAATTTGTTGTGCAGGTGGATGCTTCAAACCATGGGGTGGGGGCTGTACTCAGCCAGATTTCTTCAGAGGGGGAAGAGCACCCAGTGGTTTATCTCAGTCGTAGGCACCAGCTCAAGGAGGAATGCTATGCAGCTGTAGAAAAGGAATGTCTCGCCATAGTGTGGGCACTGCAGAAACTTCAACCTTATCTGTATGGAAGGAAATTCGCTGTTATGACAGATCACAACCTCCTAACATGGTTAAACAGAACCAGCCAGCAAAATGCCAAATTGCTAAGATGGAGCCTGGGGTTGCAAGCATATGATATGTCAGTGCAGCACTGCAGTGGGAGTAGCAATGCCAATGCAGATTGGCTCTCAAGACAGGGACTGGGGTAGGTATACTCAGATAGACCTGACCCTGTAAAGCAGCATTTTTCAAGGGTCACTTAAAAAACTAGCTTGAGTTCTCCGGGGGGGGGGGGGATGTGAAAGCTGTCAGCCTTGCCAGATAGGATTTTAGGATTTTATCCATAATTCTGTCATTTGTAAATATGAATGTTGAATTACAGGCTTGTTTTCTTAAATGAAAGAATATGCTGTGAAATGCTGAACTCAAAATAATGTAGCAACATTGCCGTCTGCTGTAAAGAAAGCTAAGTCAAGCATTTCTTGTCTGTCCTTTGAAATTGAAATTATTTCATGACTGTCTTTGATGTTTACAATTTGGCTCCGGATGGGCTAGATGAAGGCTTCCTGCCTATTGTTTTAAGGCTAAAAGTTAATGAACAGAATTTACATGTCAAATGTCCTTTATTGCTCTGGTTTCTGTCTAGGTGTAAAAGAATCTAAATGCAGTTTCTGTCAGCCTGGGAACACCAGCAAAGTGTAAAAAAATTATGTAATGGGAATCAGGACTGCAATGACAATTTAAACAGAGAGAATCAGAAGGCATTAAGCATTTTTGTCTTGGTCATCCTCACAGCACTGTCTTGCTCATATGTAAGTTATCTTGGACTTGTGTTTTCTTTTAGAAATAGCTAGGAACTAGAAAGATTAGACTAAGTGTTTTTCTGTGATGTCAGAACTGTACTACTGAATTATTTTAAGTATTTCTGTGTGATCTCTGAACTCTTGACTAGCACTGTGTAGTAAGAAGTATTACCCTTTGTTTTTATTATTTATTATTAAATATTTTAAAACCTTTCAACTGTGGCTGTTTTGTGTAGAGATAATTTAAGCTCTTAAGCGTACTTGCATGCCTTTGTTAAATTTGTACAAAGCCACTCTAATAGCCTTAGCCCTGGGCTATACTACCAATTGGATAATAATATTGCATGGTAATAATTGGACACCCTTTTAAGGGCATTTGATTAGCTGATAAGTATTAGTGGGTGGTGGTAAGTGGAACTACTGTATAGTCTTGGAGAAAGGGGCACAGCTGGAGAAACTGTGCCAGCCTTCCCCAGGAGTGTCTGTGTGGTTGTATAAACCCTTCTCAAAGTGCATTTGTGTGTGTGTGTGTGTGTGTGTGTGTGTGTGTGTGTGTGTGTGTGTGTGTGTGTGTGTGTGTGTGTGTGTTTCAGCTACTTGGGCAGGGACACAAAGCACTGGTTGGACAGAGAGGGTGCTAGAGGTTTTAGCTTACTCACTAAGCTGAGATCTGGACCCTATAGCTGTGCTAGTGGGGAGTCTTATTGGGGACCTGGAGAGCAAGGGAGCGACCAACCCTGGACTGCCTGTGATCTTGGTGTGCTCTTAAGGGAAATCACACTTTATTGTGTGCATTTGTTATCTTTTCCTCATATATGAGATGCCCTCTCTGATGTTAGTGGTGAGGATTGAGGCTCCTTGATTGCTGGGTCAGGACACGGGTATCACAGGCTGGATCAGATAATGCTTTGTAGATCAGGCATAAGTCCCCTATCAATAAACGATATGAGATGTAGTAAAGGGATAGTCCTTTCGTTAGTCTGCATAACAAATGTGTGTTACTCTTTGCATTTTTATAGTCTGAAACCTCTGGGCCTGCTCCAGTTGGTGTAAGTACCTGGTTAGGTACATGCAGAAGGGAACATTTTACTCAATTATGGGCCTGATGAGGGCAAAGTACAATGGCACTATGACTTTCTTTGATCTTGATGCCATGCCTTTACTTATATGTTGAGCTACACAGAATGATTTCCTCACTGCCATAGCTACATGGTGGTCAAAGTTTAGGTTACTACCTATCTGTGTTCCTAGGTCCCTCATCAGTAGGTCTACTTTTGGGGATGTGCTGTCAATATTATAATTTACAGGGATATCTGATTTACCATAGGCATATTTTAGCATTTAGTCTCAGACCATTGCTTGGCACCATCATTTGTCATTTTTAAGCCTGTTTGTAGGATGTCAGCATTGTTTGGGGATTCAGTGATAGCTCCCAACTTGCAGTCATCAGAGAACTTGGTGAGCCAGAGGCCACCAGCATTGGCTTATACTTTAGAGAAGTATATACCAAACAGGAGGCGTCCCAACACTGAGTCCTGTGGGATATTGCTAGTATCAGGTTTTCTTACAGAAAGTGGATTCACCTATCAAGACAACATGTGTCCTGTCAGTGAGCCAGTTGGCTATTGATCTGATGATGTAGGGGTTTATGCCTAACTCAGTAAGTTTACCTGTGACCCCCAAGTGGAGGATTGTGTTGAAAGCTTTGGCCAGATCTAGATAAGTAGTGTGAACTGTTTTACCATCATCCATGGCTCTGGTGACTTTCTTGAAGAAGTCCACCAGATTGATCAGGCAAGACCACCCTTTGACAAAACCAAATTGGGTCTAGTCCAGTGTTTGGAGAGTTCCTGTGTCATTATTCATCAGGTCCATGATAACTCTCTCCATGGCCTTGCAGATATGACTGGTCAAATGTATGGGTCTGTAGTTCCCTGAGTCAGTTGATGCCCCCCCCCCCCCCCTGTGCAGAAGGATGAGTTTTGCTGTCTTCCATTCCTCTGGGACAAAGCCCATCTGGGAGCTATGGTTAAAGAGGGTTTTAGTGGCTCTGATAGATTCTGTTTTACTATTTAAGAAGCATCTTGGAATGTGTTAGGACCCATTGAGGCTGTGTTTTTGGCTTTAGTGAGGGCACTAAGGACTTGTTTCCTAGTAATGACCAGTGTGGGGAATTGTTGTGGGTATTTCTTTTAGTGTGGAAAAAGGTGATGGGTGGGGGTTTGAACTGAACTTGTTTGTCAGCAGGTTTGCTCTAGTTTCAGGCTGAGTGTAAGTGTTGCCATTCATGATTAACTCAGCACATTCCTGAGCATTTCCTCTGAGGTTACAACATTATTAAAAAAAAGCATTATGCTTATTTTTCACCTGGGACACTATCTTGGCCTCATAGTTTGCTTTGGCAGATTTGACCAGCTCTCTAATTTGTTTGTTTAGACTGGTAACTATTTTTTGCACTGTTTTGCCTGTTCCATCTTGGTTTTGGACATATTTTTTTTTCCTTTTGTTGAATAGTCTATTTATGCTAGGGGTCCACCAAGGTTGTTTATTTTTGCCAGTAATTATAGGTTTGACGCAGCAGATACTGCCTCCTCTGTGCAGCTATGAATGTGTATGTACAGTGCTTCTGTTTGTATATGTCAAAGTAGGCCTCAGTGTCATCTGTGTTTGGAGGGGCTTGGAAGTTTAATAACCTGTCCACTTAGTTTGAGGTAATTGGTCTTACTAAAGTTCTTAGGTTTGGAGTTTGATGGGGGTTCTAGGTTAGTTTTAATACTAAAGGAGATAATCTTGTGGTCAGATCTTACCAATGAGGAGTTAATGCATGGGAAGGAGTAGCATCTCCCCATTTTTGTGAATACTAGGTCAAGGATATTTGTACCTGTAGTTGGGGAGTTAGTTAGTTGCTCCAGGGTGTTTGCATTGATGATGTCAAAAACCTCTGAGCAAGTGAACTATGGATCATATATTATGGAGGGGTAGTTGAAGTCACCCATAAGTATAGTGCTAAGCTGAATGTTACTAGATTCCAGTAGGTTTGGGTTGGAGGTGCAGTTTTCCAGACTGATGTTAGGGGATTTATAGCTAGCAAGGATATGATAGGGAGTTGTACATCTGGTTATTTGGGCATGGAGAAGCTCAAGCTGTCCTTTATGAACACTTGAGACACCTCCTCCCTTTGTTTTATTCTGTGGTGAGGAGGACTGAAATGTATGAAAGACATTGTAGCTAGCCTTTGATTGCCGGAGTGCTTTCCATGGTTCTGAACCATCTTTCCATGACTGCACATATATCTGGATTCTCCATGTTGATGATTGCTTTCAGGGAGTATAGTTTTCAGTTAAACTCCTAGCATTGAAAAGCAGTACCCTTAGTTAGTCACAAGTGATTTTTGTTATGTTGGAGGGTTTAACAACTTGTCACAGCCTAAAAAAGGCATTATGGGGATAGATAAAGTTTTGTCAGTATCCAAAACCCAAATGGGGAAAGTGAAAACCACCTCTGGCAAAACATTGTGGTTTGTCGATCATGTCTCCCAGGCTGACAGATATTGGATCCCCTTGTTGTGACACCAGAAACTAAGCAATTGTTGAAGTCAGTCATTTTTTGCTGGTACAGTGGCATCATCATTGGTGAAGGCAGGATGCTACTCAAGGCTAGATTCATACCTGCCTGAAACACATATTTGGAGAGCTCCAGCATGTCTCTCTTCTTATAGTCCAGTGAGGTACAACTTACATTGTGAGGAAGGCAAAATGTTTAAGTGCAGTTGAGAGGAAGTGTGGGTGTAAACATTTACAACAACATGAATCAGACAAGTAGGTAATTAGCTATTTGATAAAAATAGGTAGTAAATGAAAATTTATGAGTTTACAGGAACAGATTTCCAAACTGCACAAACAGGTATGTAAAGGCTTTTTCTCTAGTGGCTAATGAAAAAGGGGAGTGGCACAACATTTTATGGTTGCGTCAGTAGTCTAGGTACTTTAAGCTGATTCTAAAGACAAGGAAAGAGAGAGACAGAGAGGAGACAGATACATACACAGAGATGGACAAAAGTATAGCAAATGCTGTTTACAGATAAAGAAGTAAGGTGCTTCTTTCTGTTATTGATAGAGTTTATTGTGCTACAAAGGCTATAGTGATAACGATATGAGTCAAAAAGATTCAAGGAATGGCAGATACCATACAAAGCTTTTTAAAGATGAGGCATTGTGATAGAGGAAAGATGCTTCAAGATGTTGTATAACCAGATTCTCGGCTATTGGTTGGTAATATTAGAAATAAAGATAGCCATTAACCTTTAAGTAGGTGATGTTTTAATACATTAGAAATCTGTGATTCATCAGAGGGAACAAAATGTACTCGTAAGCACTTGACTATATTAACTGATTCAATGGAATGTTTGAGGGGACAGAAATGTCAAGAGTAGGGGTTGCATGAAGTCACTGAGCATTTCTAAAGAATAGAGATTTAATGTTGTAGTGTGTTATACCAGTTTATTTGTGCAGACAAGCATAAACTACTTTATAGTAATCATAAAAAAACATTTGGAGTGATTACGTGTTCGGGGAGGTTTTAAGAAGAGGTAAATTTTCAGAATATAGAGTAATGCTGCTCAGCACGCGCCTCTTTATGGGCAGCCTTAATGGAGTACTCTGCCAGTGCTCTGGGTCTCAGTGGCCACATTTTAGAATGCATCCAGCAGATGCTCATGTTATTGCTTAAAATAGTAACACTGAGGTGTGACGGATCAGATCGTTACAATATTTTAACCAATTATAAGATATTTGGCTTCTAGTATGGTTTAATGGCATCCAAAATGTCCAAAATGTCTGTTGCATTTTGGCTTTCAGTAACTCATGTCCAAGATGCTTTACTGCATTCTTTCTAATGCAGAACCATCGGTTGACAATGTGCCTGATTTACTATAAGCTGGCCACAATAAGTCAGATATACTGTCTTGTAACAGCCCACCTATAAATTCTGCTAACACATTCTGTGGAAGAATGCCAGCTGGCTATTGTTTGCTTAAAAATATGAAATCCATTTATACTATTACTTCCCTCCATACCTGGCAACATCTTTGAGCAGTGAAGGGGAGATCCTTCTTTTTCTTAGCCACCTACAGCCTGGCATTCAGGTAAAGCATAATGCACTTATGACGTGAGTAACTCTACATTGCTAATGCTAGCTTGTGCTGTACCAGTCTCCTTGTAGGAAACAAAAGAAGACTAACAATTCTGATCTGTAGAAAAGTTATTTGAGTCACTTTATGGAGATAGTTGGAACGCTGGTGCCGTATAAATGTAAATGGGATAGTATTGAATACGGTCTGCTGTGTGGGGCTACATAGCAATGAGATCTCCCTCTTCTTATTCTCATTTTGGTGGAAGCCAAGATGTTGGTCATTTGTAGGTAGTTGTTTAGTTATGAGACACAGCCGGGGCTTCCATTATATCTGTTAGTCCATTTTCTCCCCTTTTATCTTTCTCTCTGCACATTTTTCATTCTCTTTACACTGCAAGAAAGATCATGACAAAAGTCCTTCTTTGATGATTTCCTTTACGTTATTTGGATGAATTTGTTATTTAGCAGGAATTAGGGTGGCTGACACTCATTGCACTGCCTCTGTGGTGAGGGACAAAAGCTTGAAGGAGTTGGGACGGGTAATAAATATATGCATGTTATGAAGGCTCGAGGAACTGGGTCACAGTTTCCGCAAACTTTTTATATGTAAAAGTACTGTTGGACTGTTAGTGGTTTAAATAACACCATTAGCAGGCATCATCTATTTAAATGCGTGTGTGAAAAGAGCCCAAAACACAACACGACCGAAAGTGTAAGAAACCTAGCTTCACACAAGTGCTATCTTTCCTTCACACCTCTCAATCAGTTAGTGCAAGAAATCTTAACAAAGCCTAAGACAATGGGGTGGGGGTTGGGGGCAAAAATAGGGACCAATTTTAAATATTGATCTTATAAACGTAATTGCTAGAATAAGTGGATTTGTCTCAGCATGCATTTTCTTAAGGACATGAAGTCTGAAGCTCAAATGTATGTCATTATTTTGTGATTTTAATCCTGAGTGATTTGCCAGAAAACTACAGATCTTAGGAGGAAGAGACCAAAAGTATGTAGAAAAATTTGTGAAAATCTGGACAGTTGATAGGTATGCTTCTCCTTTGAGGAAACAGAGGGATGACAATTTTGCTCTGTAGAAAACTTGCTTCTGAGACACTTTATGAAGATATATGGAAGGCTGGTACCTCGTAAATGTAAATGGGATAGTCAAGAATGAATTATGACAGATGCTATACCTTTCATGATATCACACTGATAAAGATTAGCACCCTTTTGTCAGAACTTTCTGAGCTTACTGGATGTTTGTTTATACTTACAGAGAATTGAACCTAATTTTATTTTCTTGCAATGATGCTTTCAATACCACTAGAAGTGACTAGCATAAACCAATAGCCCAATTTGCTAGTAACATCTTAAGAAGGCAGAGAGGTCCTATCCCATCAGGTTCCTGCTTTTATACATTTTCCATTAATCCTATTTGTCGTCTACAACACACAGTGTTTTTGTTTTTGAGCAGCAGGCAAGTTTGGCCCAGAAATTAACATTTCCTTCTCTGTTTCATAATGGCTTCTAAGGATGAAGCCTTAGAATTTTCTTGTTTGACCATTTATGCTACCCCAATTTATGAAGTTAGTTGAGGGATGAAATCCGATGATAAAATCAGAAGGGCTCTGCTCCTTTATCTACTTTGATGTGGCCAGTAATAAAAGCCACTCTAAAGGATACCATGAATAGTTTCTGAGTAGGAGAAGGGAAGATCAGCTGGAAGGCTTGCATTCATGATTAAGATGTTTCCAGAAATTAAATTCACTTGACCCTAGTAACGTCTGGGGCATGATTCTACATACTAATTAGGAAACTTTGTGATTGTTGTATGTTAAAAGAGAAAGTCCCTAGTTGGCATTAAAGTTAAGATATTTTTAAAATCTAGGAAGACTAGTAAACTTCTTATTTTATTAGGCTCTGCAAGCAGTATTCTAACTGTCTAGTTTATAAAATTTAAGACCATCATACACAGGATTACATTCTCAAGAAGAGCTCTCCAATGTTTTACACAGTAGGGTTTCGGATAGACTAAATGGTTAAGGTGTTTACCTTGCAAACACAAAGTTCAGGGTTTGATTTTCAACTTTGAAGTGAAATTGACTAGACTTAAAATGGCATGCAATGGCATCTTAGCCTAGCATTTACCTATGAACCTATATTGCTCAAGGCTCATTAAGGTGGACACTACAGGATAGTATGAAGGAGTTCTTTACTCATCTAAGACAAGCTAAGCTCTTTTCCTGCTTACCATAGATTTCTTTTGCCCCTGATCTGAACACTGCATTAATTTTCATTTGCCACTTAAGAAGGAAGGTATCCAGATTATAATGAATATAGATGAGATTTTTATAGAAATTTCCCATACCTGTTTAATTTTACCTTATAGAACATTAAAGGTGATTTGAAGTCGGAGACTTATTCTGTCTCCTAGAATTAGATAGTGCTATCACTTAGAATTAAGCCCAGAAAAAAAACATTACTATGAGTGAACCTTACAGACCTATATCACTTCTTTAAAGCAAATGCAGTTGCATATGGTTATATTAGTAAGACACTGATGATTTTACTCTGAGTTAGTCGACTCAGAGCAGCAGAATATTCCCGGTAGTGAAGACGAGGACTGTGTTTGGAAAGTCTTAAACAGTTTCACTGAGTTAGATAAGAAAAGCTCCTTACTCAGCACATCAGTTTAGAGGGTGAAAAGGCATATGATAGAACGTGTTGGGATTTTCTGTCTTTTACATGGGAAAATTACTTGTCTTACTAGCATTTTATCTGAGCATTTTTAAGGTGCTAACCCCCATCTAAATGCAAGTTGTACTATTTCTTATGAATTCCCTGTTGGAAAGTTTATAAGAGGGAAATGTCCAGTCTCCAGTCCTGTTTACATTTTATAAAGATATCTATATATATATATATATATATATATATATATATATATATATATATATATATATATATATATATATATCTATATATATATATATATATAAAGGCCACATATTCAAATCACACTTCATTGAGACAAAATCAGTAAATCTCCACATCATTGAATGGTTGCATCATCAAAAATGACACACGGCAAAGGAGCTATTTGGCCACCATGAAGGTATTTGTCCATTTCCCCACTACGGTGCAATCTCGGAGTTGGTATATTTAGTAAAGGGGGAGCAAAGTCCCCCATTGTGGTGTTTTTTGTTCACTTTGATGTGTTGTTTTGTCCTGGTGGCCAAGTGTTTCCTTTTCTGGTGAAAGTTTTCTCTAGTTTACAGTTTCACGGATATGTGGTTTTGCTGATTTCATCTCTATGAACTGTGATTCGAGTAAGTGGTCTTTCGATTCTTTGAAGTAGACCCATATATATATATATATATATATATATATATATATATATATATGTGTGTGTGTGTATAAGAATAGAAGGAGAGACACACACGCACGCGCGCACACACACACACACACACACACACACACACACACACACACACACACACACACACACACACACACACACACATTTTAGTGATGGATGTAGTGCAGTCAGTGTTCACAAGGTTCTTCTTATTACTGTTAACTTTCCTGGTGTTTCTTTTCATCCCAACCATTCAGTTCTCTAAATTGTGTCATTTCTTCTCTGTATTTGATGGAATTTCAGAATATAACTGAATCAGTCTAAAATGGAATCTTGACTCACCATTTACTCAGGAATGAGGAATTCTGTTCCTTGCTGGTGAGAGAGTGAGATCCAACTGTTATTAGAAGATTTCATAAGGAAGAATTATAGTGTTGCCCTTGATGGTTGGTGTTGACATGTAAGTCTGCAGGCATTACTGCTGTTTATGATTCAGAATATGTAGATGCTGAAAATAATTGTGCTTTTCTACATACTATATTTATTTTGGCATTTACTGCATATCTATTGGAAACAAAGATCTAACAACTGAACAACAAATGTAAATCATTCCTCTTGGGGGTGGGGGTGGCACTAAAGAGAACCATGACAGAGGGGCTGTGTGAACAGCTTAACATCCATTGTGTTTTTGAGAACGATACAAAGTACAGTGACTCTCTTTATGGTGACAAAGTCACTTCTCCAGCAGTTTGAAGAAGTTCAAACTTCTCTTTTAGAAGAATGTACAAGCAGAACTGTGAAGAAAGACTTAAGCTCTAAGCCTGAGACATGAACTGCATGGCCATCTGTAAAGGGTCACCTATGCCCATAAATGTGGCAATGGAAATGCACCACTGCCACCAATGTGACACCCAGATGGCAGGATGCCATCCACTTTAGCGAATTTGTCTGGCATTAATGGGATTTGAATCCTGACACTTTCAACCAAGGATAAACTGATATCAAGAAAATGCACACAAATCCGTTTCAAGAGTTAATTTACAAAGTATAACCTGCCAACAAAGGGAATATGCACTGCTCTCCTTTGGTATGGCTTCCAACTTTCTCACCTTGATTGGACTGCACAAAGGCCACTTTCAGAGTTGGTTCTTTGACCTTGACATTCCCAGAGCCCTGCCTTACCACTTTCTCTCTGAAACAATGTCTTCCAGTGCCCCTGTATCCACAGTAACTGCCTTTTACAGAAAATATTATTTACACACACACACACACACACACACACACACACACACACACACACACACACATGCACACACACAAAACTCTTAGGAAAGTCTGGAATAATTGTCCAGTACCCCATAGTCTCTTCCTTGCATTGTAGCATTACCATCATCTAGTTACCTGCTGCCATTTAAACAAAGCCTCCCATTGTGTTGTTTTTTGTTCAATTTGGTGTGTTGTTTTGTCCTGGAGGCCAAGTGTTTCCTTTTCTGGTGAAAGTTTTCACTAGTTTACAGTTTCACGGATATGTGGTTTTGCTGATTTCATCTCTATGAACTGTGATTCGAGTAAGTGGTTTTTCGATTCTTTGAAGTAGACTCATATATAGATAGATATATATATATATATATATATATATATATATATATATATATATATATATATATATGTATAAGAATAGAAGGAGACACACACACACACACACACACACACACACACACACACACACACACACACACACACACACATTTTAGTGATGGATGTACTACAGTCAGTGTTCACAAGGTTCTTGTTATTACTTTTAACTTTCCTGGTGTTTCTTTTCATCCCAGCCATTCAGTTCCCTAAATTGTGTCATTTCTCCTCTGCATTTGTTGGAATTTCAGAATGTAAGCTGAATCAGTCTAAAATAGAATGTTGGCTCACCATTTACTCAGGAATGAGGAATTCTGTTCCTTGCCGGTGAGAGAGTGAGATCCAACTGTTATTAGAAGATTCCATAATGAAGAATTATAGTGTTGCCCATGATGGTTGGTGTTGACATGTACGTCTGCAGGCATTACCACTCTTTATGATTCAGAATATGCAGATGCTGAAAATTATTGTGCTTTTCTAGATTCTATATTTAGTTTGGCATTTGCTGCATATTTATTGGAAAGAAAGATCTAACAACTGAACAAGAAATGTAAATCATTCCTCTTGGGGGTGGGGGTGGCACTAAAGAGAACCATGACAGCGTGGCTGTGTGAACAGCCTAACATCCATCGTGTTTGTGAGAACGATACGAAGTAGAGTGACTTTCTTTATGGTGACAAAGTCACTTCTCCAGCAGTTAGAAGAAGTTCAAACTTCTCTTTTAGAAGAATGTACAAGCAGAACTGTGAAGAAAGACTTAAGCTCTAAGCTTGAGACATGAACTGCATGGCCAGCTGTAAAGGGTCACCTCTGTCCATAAATGTGGCAATAGAAATGCATCACTGCCACCAATGTGACACCCAGATGGCAGGATGCCATCCACTTTAGTGAATTTGTCTGGCACTGATGGGATTTGAATCCTGACACTATCAACCAAGGATAAACTGATATCAAGAAAATGCACACAAGTCTGTTTCAAGAGTTAATTTACAAGTTTAACCTGCCAACAAAGGGAATATGCACTTCTCTCCTTTGGTATGGCTTCCAACTTTCTCACCCAGATTGGACTGCACAAAGGCCACTTTCAGAGTTGGTTCTTTGACCTTGACATTCCCAGAGCCCTGCCTTACCACTTTCTCTCTGAAACAATGTCTTCCAGTGCCCCTGTATCCACAGTAACTGCCTTTTACAGAAAATATAATTTACTCTTGCATACACACACACACACACACACACACACACACACACACACACACACACACACACACACACACACACACACACACACACACATTTTAGTGATGGATGTAGTACAGTCAGTGTTCACAAGGTTCTTGTTATTACTATTAACTTTCTTGGTGTTTCTTTTCATCCCAACCATTCAGTTCCCTAAATTGTGTCATTTCTTCTCTGCATTTGTTGGAATTTCAGAATATAAGCTGAATCAGTCTAAAATGGAATGTTGACTCACCATTTACTCAGGAATGAGGAATTCTGTTCCTTGCTGGTGAGAGAGTGAGATCCAACTGTTATTAGAAGATTCCATAAGGAAGAGCTATAGTGTTGCCTTTGATGGTTGGTGTTGACATGTAAGTCTGCAGGCATTACCGCTCTTTATGATTCAGAATATGCAGATGCTGAAAATAATTGTGCTTTTCTAGATTCTGTATTTATTTTGGCATTTGCTGCATATTTATTGGAAACAAAGATCTAACAACTGAACAACAAATGTAAATCATTCCTCTTAGGGGTGGGGGTGGCACTAAAGGGAACCATGACAGCGGGGCTGTGTGAACAGCCTAACATCCATCGTGTTTGTTAGAACGATACAAAGTAGAGTGACTCTCTTTATGGTGACAAAGTCACTTCTCCAGCAGTTTGAAGAAGTTCAAACTTCGGTTTAGAAGAATGTACAAGCAGAACTGTGAAGAAAAACTTAAGCTCTAAGCCTGAGATATGAACTGCATGGCCAGCTGTAAAGGGTCACCTCTGTCCATAAATGTGGCAATAGGAATGCATCACTGCCACCAATGTGACATCCAGATGGCAGGATGCCATCCACTTTAATGAATTTGTCTGGCACTGATGGGATTTGAATCCTGACACTATCGACCAAGGATAAACTGATATCAAGAAAATGCACACAAGTCTGTTTCAAGAGTTAATTTACACAGTATAACCTGCCAACAAAGGGAATATGCACTGCTCTCCTTTGGTATGGCTTCCAACTTTCTCACCCTGATTGGACTGCACAAAGGCCACTTTCAGAGTTGGTTCTTTGACCTTGACATTCCCAGAGCCCTGCCTTACCACTTTCTCTCTGAAACAATGTCTTCTAGTGCCCCTGTATCCACAGTAACTGCCTTTTACAGAAAATATTATTTACACTCGCACACACACACAGACACACACACACACACACACACACACACACACACACACACACACACACACACACACACACACACACACACACACACACACACACACACACACACAAAACTCTTAGGAAAGTCTGGAATAATTGTCCAGTTCCCCATAGTCTTCTTCCTTGCATGGTAGCATTACCATCATCTAGTTACCTGCTGCCATTTAAACAAGACACATGTGAAAGCATACCTTTTAATAATTCTTTTACTGGTAGCAAACCCTAAGCAGTCTCATGGAAGGCATGTTCTACTGAGTTTGTTAACAAACAGTCTAAATAATGATTATCCTCTTGTCAGCTAAATAATAGTGCAGAGATACAATTATAAATAAAAAATAAATGCCAGACACAAGATCTTAAAGGATTATTTATTTATTTGTTTATTTGTTTATTTTTCTTTGTTTACTGAAAAAGTCCAACTAGGCATTGACCCCTTTTCATCATAGGATTGCTGAGAAAATCTCAAGGATTACAATAATACATGAAAAAAGAGTTATAAAAACAGAAACATAGAGTAATATATGCAACAGAATAATAAAACAAGTAAATATACCTGTGGCACTTATTTATGGTAACTTGTACACTACCCTTGTATTTACCTATTAAGTTAAGTAGAAGAATATAGACGGGAATAGCAGAATATAATGGTAAAACCATTTTCTAAAGAATGGTAGTTATGTTGTAAGAATGAATGTTAAAATGGGTATTTAAAATGAGTATAGTTAACTCCACTAAAGCTAGAGTAAGTGAGTAAAGGAATAGTTGATTCTGGATACAATGATTTACAAATATTTTTGTTATGTACAATTTATTTACACAGGCTAGTCTCTTGATTATTCCAGTAGGCTTTCCTATGGCCAGGGTAGGTAATGAGGTCAGAGAGGGAAAGTTAAGGGAAGAGGATGTTGGGATTATCCTGATGTGTTACAAAAACATAGACTAATCTATGAACCTATGAACATGAGTTTGTTTGAAGGACTTTCAGTTGCATTTTGAATTAGGAAATATCATTAAGCCTTAGGTTTAAATAAGTTCCCTTGCTAGAAATTGCTACAGAAATGCTAGTACTAACACAAAATTTGAGCAATAAAATATATTTTCCCATACGAATGGCCACACAGACAAGTTAAGATAGTCTACATCATGCAGCACACATAGTTGTACACAATTACTCTTTTCCGGTCCCCAGTGTCCATGATATCATTAGCACCCTGTTGTTGGAGAAAACAACCAGTTATTTTACTTGTCATAGCAACCATCAGACTGTTGATACACATCTGTGTCTGCTTTCTTCCCTTTCAAGTCAGCCTGATGTCTTAATGATATGCAAGGATTTAGTCCATTTGAGATTACAACAGTAATAACCCAGCAAAATGGCAGTGCCCGGTGTTTCATCTTTGTTTGTTATATAAACAAGAGAAGATATTAAGTCAGGAGATTCAAAAGACATGCTTGTTCTTGATGAACAAGACATTATATATATATATATATATATACATATATATATATATATATATATATATATATATATATATATATATAATAAAATGGCATTACCTCTGGATTCACAATGTTTTCTTTTCTTTTATGTTTGGCATTACCTCTGGAATCATAACAAGTATATAACAGTCAGCAGCATCTGAAGTATTCATGTAGCAAGGATGGAGAAAGGGTGCTGAAGACCCCTCTGAAATCAAAGAATGAGTGGACATGCAAAGTTCATTTTGCAATTCCATTCTACTGCATTATCACAAAACTAAGCTGTTACTCATCATGACAATTCCCTAAAAAGCATAGTGTACCAGGCAAGAATACCAGCAGGTAAAACTGAAGGTCAGTAGAATCAAAGACACCAGAATTATTTATGAGGAAATGGACTGCTAGGTTCAGTGGACGGTACTGATCTTAATAAGTTTATTGGATGCCATTTCCAAGCTTTGATTAGTAGGTCTTGTAACTCTGATGTAGCAAAGGCATACAGGATAAACCTGAAAGCACTATTAAGAACTATAAAGGTTAAACAAGTAATGGCTGACACTTACAGACAAGGAAGTGATTCTAATGATAGCATGACAGATCATTGTAGGGAAGCTGGGTCAAAACAATGTTCACATTAACTGGCTTTGTGGCATAGAGAGAGATGAATTCCAGACTATGAACCTGTCAATCTGAGTTTGACTAATGGCCTAGATGCTGAAAGAGCTGGGGAAGGGAGAGTAGAAGTCAGTGTCTCATGTCAGCTTGCCCATCCTGGAAGGAATGGTGTTAATGGTGAACCCAATTTCTCCCATGCAAATGGAGGCCTGCACAACAACAACAACAACAACAACAACAACAACAACAACAACAGTGGTTTAATAACCAAGGGGTGTGGGCTTGGCATGACAACCCAGTGATGGTGGCCATCATAATCAGATATTCAGCAGTATAGGTATTTTCTTAATAAATAATTTACGGATGTAGTTTAGATATTGTCATAATAAATAATCTACAGACCAGTAATCCATACTGACTGAAACTTCTGTGTAGTGAGAAGGAGTTAAAATAGTTTTTAAGGTTTACGTCACAAGATCTAATCCAGAAGACTATATGGTCATGTAGATATAGTAACCACAGTGACCAGCTACATTAAAGTTCACTTTAACAACATTTTATTAGGACAGGTTTACCTCTTGGAGTTCCACTCGAGGACATTACCCATGATAACGGTATGATTTTTAAGAATGGGGGGGGGCATTTTTTTTTTTTTGAGTGCACTCAGTAAGGCACACCAACCTGTGATAGTAGTTTTGAAATTTCTCCCAGCAAACATGATATTTACTAACTATGAAGTAGTTGAAAAAATTATGGCAATCATAGGGTGGACACCCCTGATCTTTGCAAACATAGTCCTTTCATTAAGTAATAACCCATGCCTGAGTGTGGGTAATGCTGGATTTAACCACGGTTGGTGTGGTTTGGTCATGAGGGCGAAGCCCGAGTGGCCAAACAAAGACATCTGTGGGTAAATCCAACATTACCCACACCCAGAAGTGGGTTATTGCTATTATACAATGACATTATTTAAGAAAAAAATACTTACTTTTCTTAAATAATGGCATTGTATAATGCCTCCTTGCTGCCCTTCCACAGCTGTCTAGTATTCTGTGGCAGTTCTGATGTACTGCGCATGCGTATGGTTACGCAGTACATCAGAGCTGTGTGTGGAAGCAATGGAGAAAGGAAGATCTCCATTGCTTTTTAAAATGTGTCTTGCTATGTTAAGAGTTTAACATAGCGAGATATCTTAAAAAAAAGCAACGGAGATCTTCCTTTCTCCATTGCTTTTTTTTAAAGCTGTCTCACTATGTTAAATGAGTTTAACATAGTGAGATAACAGCAATGGAGCTCTTCCACTCTCCATTGCTGTGCAACACACACAAAAAAAAAAGACTTATACTAATGGAAAAAGCCCGGGCTACCGGACCTTTTTCCATTAGTATAAGTCTGATTTACAACTGGCACGCTGACCAATCAGCATGCACGTTTTGAAATATTAATGGGGGGTCGTTGTATAATTTCTAATTTATAATATATGTACTCTGTTAGCAAGAGAGGCTTCATTAAGTTTGATTATGTCTGGATTGTGGAACTTAATTTTGGCTTCTAGGTGGAAACGTGATGTCCTTCAGTTTTGAAAAAGAGTGAGTTATTGATGGAGGGCCTGGATTGGGTTAATATCAGCAGATTACAGGAAGACGTTAAAGTGGAGTAGAAGGTTTACTCTAAGTATAGCAATGGTATGGGGAAATGAGGTTAGTAAACATAAACCCATGATTTCATATCTACACTTAATCAATGCAACTGGAGACCACTCTCATCTCTCCCCCTGGAAAGTGCCATAGACTACTTCAGTAACACTTTCCCACACATTCTAAATCATTCTGCCCCTAGCAGAACTGTCAGAACTAAATCCAGATATGGCCCCTGGCTGAACAGAGATACCTGTCTACTACTAAAGCAAAGAGATAAATCATAGGACTTGTGGCGTCAAGATAAAACTCATACTAATAGACAGGCATACCAGGAACTAAGGAACAAAGCCAAAAAACAAATTAGGACAAAGTGACCCACTATATGGGCATTAAAACCAAACACAAAAATAACCCGCAAAAATTCAGTACTCCACCCCCCAACATTGACACCACCACCACCAATAATATTGCCACCCAATTCAATGAACACTTCACCAAATCCAACCTAGCTTAAATAGGCTTAAACTCACAAACCTAGCCACCAACAAATTACCTGCAGAATATCTAAAGATTGCAGCCAAAGCCATCTGTTATCCAGTCTCCATGCTCATTAATCACTCTTTATTAAAACAACATGCTCCTTCTCTCTGGAAAATTTTGCATATAATACCACTCCACAAAGGAGTTAACTCTGTGGAACTATCTAATTACCATCCAATTGCCATTCTGTCCCCGTTATCTAAAATCCTCAAAAAATATATGAATTCTTCACTAATAAACTGCTAATGAATTCCCAGCATGGATTCCACCCCTATCACAGTACTACAACAGCCCTTATCAGCTTTATCAACACAGTAAACCAACATCAAAATAATGGTAACCTAGTATCCACCGTATTCCTTGATCTCTCCAAGGCCTTCGATACTGTCTCCCATCCCAAACTCCTTTCTGCTCTCTCTGATCTTAATCTCAGCTACTCCACACTAACATGATTTCAAGACTATCTAACCAACCGCCAACAAGCAGTAAAATGGCAAAACTCCTTATCAACCCTCCTACCTGTCACCCTAGTGGTCCTCTAAGGATCCATTTTTGGATCCTTTCTTTTCAACATATTCACCAACCAGCTCCACAAAGCTACCCGGCATGCCACTCTAGTCCAGTACGCTGATGACTCCACTCTAATCTGCTCCAACCCATTACTCTCTCAACTCTAGGAATTGACACGAGTCCTTTAACACTGTTGAAACCTGGTTAACCAACTCTCAACTAATACTTATGATATTCCATCCCACTAGAGCCTTAGACACCATACCACCATTTACAATATTGTCAGCTAATAACACCCCTATCACACCTGTCCAATACACCAAACATCTAGAGATTATCATAGATCACAACATTAAATTCGATATGCACATTGCACAGACAATAAAGACAGCCCATAAAAAACTCAGAACCCTAGATAGATGCAAAAAGTACCTCACCAATGATAGTAAAGGCATCATTGCAAGAACCCACCTACTATCCACACTCCTCTATGCCTCCCCCATACTTCTCAACCTAAACAAAGCAGACTTTAACAAACTAAACACCTCCTACAATAAAATAGCTATGTTTGCTACTGACTCACCCTTCAGGACACATCACTGCATAGCAATCAAACAACTATCCTGGCTAGAATTACCCAACCCCCTCACATATAACCAGATTACAGTAGCCCACCAAATTCTATATTATCCCAATAGAGTTCCTGCTCTTCAAGGTTTACTTAATATCTACTCTAACAAATGTCTATTAAGATCCACCAATAAAACACTGGCTGACACAGGCAAAATCAACAATAGCTCTGGGGACTCCTTGTTTCCCATGTCTGTTGCAAAAGCTTGGAATACCATCCCCATAAATAGTAGGACCACTGAAAACAAAAATAATTTAAAAACACTCCTCTGGTCCCATTTACATAGTTCTTGTTTATGTAATTGTTCTGACTCTGGGTAGCATCACTTAATTAGACCATATCATACTTTAACCTTCTATGAAAGCTTCCAACAACTCCTTTCTATACTCTTAATCAATCAGTGTGTGTTTACTGTAATAGCCACTAATGAATGTAACCAAATGACTGAACAAAATATCCTTTCAACTGTATTGTTTATTGTAACACACTGTGCTCCTTATAGTATATTTACTTTTTGCTCCTTTCTTGGCCTTAAAACTGTATCTTAGTAACTTTTTGTCCCTGTACTGTACTTTATTAATGTGTATTGTATTTACTGTATTTGCTGTACTAATCTTTGTGGAGCTTTTCTCTCCAGATCTGAAAATGGGATCCATAGACAGTCAGACTTTCCTGTTAAACAAATGTAAAATAAATAAAAATAAACTCTGAAACTGTTTTAGAGTGGCTGACAAAAAGGGGAAAGGGATCTACAACTACTAAGCACAGGTGAGGAAAAAAGTCAAGAGCTTCCAGGAGGACGAAGCAGTGAAAGATTCATGAAGAAACTGGTATGGAAGGATGAAGAGACTAACTGAAGCCAGAGGTTAGGGAACTGTGAAGAAGAGTTCCTTGAATTTTAATGGTTAATGTGGAGAAGACAAAAAGCACAGAGCATGCACAAATGTTGGACATAACTAGATGGAATAGGTGGTGTAACTGATATACTTACAGGGATTAGTAGCTGTGAACTTTTAGGAGGTGACTCGGAATGAGGAACTTTAAAACAGTATCAACTGTGACTGTTCCAAATACCTATAGAGAATATCAGTTTTGGTAGGTAGTACAAATGAAGGGGATTAAGAAACAACAGGCATTAAAACTAGTCATTGACAGAAAGTCAAACAGAGTGAAAGAGACTGACTGAGCTAGGCCTGTATGCGTCAGCGCAGGTGGCAGGGATCACAAGTAAGTAATAGGAGAAGAGAAGGGTGAAAAGTAGATTGTGAGGTTAGCAGCAGGGAAGAAACAAGGGAGACAACTGAAGGAGGAAGACAGAGGAATGCTATGAAAGGGAGAGATGGGGAAGTATTCCTAATACCAAGAACAAACCAGAAGAGAGATCCAGCAAGACTGGCTAAAAAACAGTTAAAGATAAACATGTAAAGAAACCTGCGGGAGTACAACAGATACTACAAACTAATCCAGACTCAAGAATGAGTTATGGTTAGATTTTTAAATAAATCTGTAACAGCATAAATGGTACCATAACCCATACTCAAGTAAACATTATTTAGTATTGCTTTTCAATAGCTATGTATTTACTACTGCCTCTCTTTCTCTCTCTGTCTGTAAATGTGTGTTTCCTCTCTCTCCTGAGTGTGTGCATGCACGAGAGAATGTATGTGTGTGTGTGTGTTTGTGTTTGTGTGTGTGTTTGTGGCATGTGTAGTTAGCAGCATTTTGAGTATAAGTGATTTTTGCTGATTAACAGCCCTGAAAAATGCCTGCCATTTATATGTTCAGTTTTCTTGAAGTAACTTGGTGATATTAGACTTTTTTCCCACTCACTGAAGAAAAACTGCCTTGTTCAGAAACAGTTTTGTTTTGGAATGAGATTTCTTTTCCTTCTCAAAAGTATTCCTATTAAGGAACTGGACAAGAGTTGCTATCCCATAATAGTAGTTAAACCTCAGGAGATACAAAGCCTATTTTAGTAGTGGCAGAAGAAGTTAGAGAAGATAGGGCTTTTTAAGCAAAATATAGGATTAGTGAATGGGTTGACCTAGACTGTTAATATTAGAAAGTCATTTTGTAGAAAGACAAAGCCAGAAAGTGGTAAAAAATGCAGTTTTCAGGTCTGACTAAAACATTTGAAATCTCTTCTTGGAATGATAGATACAGGGTTAAGACAAATTAACAGGCCAAGAAATCAAAGAGGCAAGTAAATCCAAGGAACTGACATGAATACTAAGCAATTCCAACACTGTGCGAGAGAAGAAAAGTGGCAAACAGGGTACTGTAATTGGAATACTGAACCAGTTTTCAGCTAATATTAATTGAGTGGTGGAGCAGGGAGAAGTGACATACAATAACAGGGATAAATAGGCTAGATAGCAGGTGTGCTGGTACAGACCAGCATTTGCCTTACAGTTCTAAGGCCATAGAACCTATGCAGCATTCATAGGCAACATTAAGTCTGGAATATTAAGAGGCATTATTATTATTAGTATTATCATCTTTTGACATTTGTTGACTGGGTTAGTCCGACTGGGCCGCAGCCTTTTGTCAGTGGAGGCCCAAGGAGAAAAGCTCCAAAAAGTACAAGTAACAAAAGTAATCATCTGACAGAGGTATAACTAAAATTACAATAATTAGAGTATGTATGAGATGTATGCTGAAACAACATGTTAAAAAGTGGCCATTAAATTGAAAACATAATATAGTATGAAGTTTCATGCAATAGTAAGCAGAATACAGAAAATATAGAAAGTTAAATACAGAAAATATAGAATGAGTTTGTAAAACAGAAAGTAACAACTGTATAAACAGGAGATAAGCCCAGGACAAGAGCCAGTTTCCAAGCCTACATCTGTGGAAGCTGTAGGAACTATTGACTATTAGACTTTATTAGAAGCAGAGGTAGGAGAAAAGGTTGCTGCAATATTATTATAGGAGGGGAGGTGGATTAAGTTGGGTCATAGCATAAGCACGCCCATGATATGGGTCTACTTCAGAAGACTGAAAAACCAAAAGAATGAATCCCAAAAGATTGAAAACTCATAATACTGAATGATAGAATTTGACCCTTCTCCACTGTTGTACGATCTTGGAGTTGGTATATATAGTTAGCAGGGGGTGTGGGGAACGCAGCCCCCTACATGAGGGGTACAGGGAGTCTTGTCCCTTACATTAAAAATGTGTTCAGTATTCTGAATTTTCAGTCTTTTGAGATTCAGTCTTTTGGTTTGTCATTCTTATAAAGTAGACCCCCCTGATATACACAGAGTTTCCTTTAATGTTGTTTTGAAAGATTTGAGGCTAGGGATCTGTCTAACACTTAGTGATAATTTATTCCAAGCATTTGCCACTGAGTAGCTGTAGAGGAGTTTACCAATGTTTTTGTTGGGTGCATAGACTTGCAGAACATGTTGTTGTGTGCTATGGAGGGCATGTTGGGAGTATAGGGCTGGATGAGGGTAGAGAAACAGGGACAAGAGAAGGGTTCATGTAAGATAGAATGTGCTATGAGAAGCTGGGGTAGTAGGATTTCATAATGAAATTTCCAGTCACTGCAGATTTTTCAAGGCTAGGCAGTGGTGAGAGCAGTAGGGTTGCTTAGAGGCAAATCTTGCAATTTTACTATAGGTAAGTTCCAGTTTTGACAGAAGATTAGATTGGACATTAGTGAGAATAGGGGAGGCATAAAGAAGGGTGGGGAGTAGGAATGATTGTGCAACAGAGAGCCTAGATACATCTGTGATGAATTTTTTATGCCTATATAGCAGGCCTAACTTTTGATGTGCCTTTTTTGATGCACTGCTAAATATGGATATCAAACTTTAGTTGGTCATCAGTAATAACTCCTAGCAAATTTGGTGTGAGGTTCAGCAGAGATGATGATGTTAAGGGAGAAGACAGTAAAGGTAGCTTTATAATGTTGGAGAGATGTAGGAAGGAACAGGAGAAGTTTTCTTTTCTTAGGGTTAAGTAGCAATTGGTTGGAAATTAGCCATTTTTCAAATGAGTGAGGAGACTCTTGTTTGAGGAAGTGAAGGAGAGTGATACTGTCAGAGGAGGAGATGATCATGGAATCATCAGCATATTGTATGACAGATGAGAGTGGACAGGAAGAGTGTAGGTCATTAGTAAAGATATTAAATAATAGGAGTCCAAGGATGGAACCTTAGGGTACCCCAGTTTGTACTGGTAAGAAGGGAGAAAAGTTAGACTGCTTGGAATATGTTGGAGAGATAGCTTGATAACTAAGAAAGTGCAGAGATGGAGAGATTAAGGGAAGCTAGTTTGGATAGAAGCAATCAGCAGAAAACAGTGTCAAAGGCTTTGGAGAAGTCCAGAATCAAACATGAGATTAGCTTGTTATTGTCACAAGAATTTGCGATATAGTTAATGAATGATATCAGAACAGTAGCTGTACTGTGATTTGGGCAGAAACCATGCTGTGTAGGGGTAAGCAGATTTTCTAGGAGGAGGTAATTGAGGAGCTGTTTGTGTATGCACTTTTTGAGAATTTTTGACAGGGGAGATAGAATTGCAATGGGCCTGAAATTTGAGGAAGTATTATTTATTTTTTTCCATTTTTCCATGCACTATCTCTCTTGTGTATAACTGTATGAGTGCCTTGCATTAGCCAGAGGGCGTATTGGGTTTGGTTCCTATTTTCCTGATGGGGGCCAGGGAGCCTTTGTCCTTATACTTTTTTGTTTTTCTGGACTTTGTCCTTTGCCTTTTTTGTTTTTCCATAGCCAGGGAGTTATGTGTGTCTAGAAAGATGCTGTTAAATGCCAGACAGCTTCCTGCAGGGGGAGGTCATAGAAGAAGGACCAGTTAATTGTAGAGAGTGAGTGGTTGAAAGCATCTGGATTAAAGTTTGAGAGCTTATGGCAGTCTTTGTATTGCTGAGATTTGTGTAGTGGGGAGTGAATGTCAAAGCATGAAGGTGGGATGGTGGTCACTTCGGGTATCAGGTAGGGTGGAGGGGTTGTGGTAGTAGTTAGGGCTGGAGGTAAGGACCCACTCTAGCGTGGAGCCAGAGTTGGTGTGTTTATTTAGATGAGTATGGACAGAAATTATCTTGAAGAAGCCAAAGAGATTAATGGAGGTGTTAGGGGAATCTGTATCAAGGGCATTCTAAATGATGTTATTGTCACCCAAGATAACAGTTTCATATGAGACAGTCTGAAAGATCCAGGAGAGTAAGAGCTCTAAGACAGGGATATTGTTTCCTGGGGGATATAGATGGAGGCAATTGCTGGTTTCTTGTGATTATTTAGTTTTCAGGTAATAATGAGAACTTTAGCTGGGTGGAAGATTGGAAGAGTGACTGGTAGAGGGTGGAGGGAGAGCTTATTAGAGTATAGAATTGCAACGTTGCCACATTTTTTCTTAAGTCTATCTTGCCAGAAGATGTTATAGCCTGGGGGAAGAAATTCTAAGTTATCTATGTGAGGCTTAATTTCAGAGAGGGTGAGAATGTCAGAAGTATGCAGGGAGATCCAGGCATTGAATGGGGAGATTTTATTCATGACACTCTGAATGTTCAAAGATAGAATAGAGAGGTTTTTGATGGAAGAGGATGGGTCTGCGAGTTAGTACTGGGAGTGGAGTTTTGGGGGGTGTGAGGGTTAAGCACAGAGAGAGGAGCTGTGGTTAGGTCCCAGGTTGGGATGTATATCACCTGATAGTAGCAGATTTAAAATGAGCATTTTTAGAAAAGTAAAGTGGGTGTATTGTTGGTAGATTTTTGGTTTAGTTTTAAGAGGGAGTGCAGGTAGTTGTAATATCTTGATTCTATACAAGGTAGTGTTGGAATGAAGAAAAAGTGATGGGGGTTACAGGGAAAGAGTAAGTGGCAGACAGTTTGGTTTGGGGGTAGGTTATAGGGGTCTATATTAGAACACTGAACTGTTAAAACATCGAATGTTCTAATATTGACCCCTATTCAGTGAATGCTTGAAATAGCGAATCTGCAGAACACTGAATATTTTTCTAGGGAAATTATTTGGTGGGCCGTTTCTGCGGCTTCGCTATTTCCTCGACTGTGGTGCGAAGGTGATGGACCAGGTTAAGGTAAGTGTGCAAATGGATCAAGGTAAGGTGAGTGTGTGATACTTAGGGACCTTAGGGATAGGGAGCGAGTAAGGTGAGTGTGCAATAGTTAGGGAGCTTAGGGTTAGGGAGCGGGTAAGTTGAGTGTGCGATAGTTAGGGACCTTAGGGTTAGGGAGCAGGTAAGGTGAGTGTGCGATAGTTAGGGACCTTAGGGTTAGGGAGCAGGTAAGGTGAGTGTGCGATAGTTAGGGACCTTAGGGTTAGGGAGCGGGTAAGGTGAGTGTGCATTAGTTAGGGACCGTAGGGTTAGGGTTGGGTTAAGGTAAGTGGATAGCTAGTAGTGTATGTACAGTTTAGTGTAGGGTGTTGTAAAGTGTGTATGTGTGGATTATGTATTTTGGTGTGCTTGTGCTGTGTGTGTGTTTTCTCAGAACAACAAATTTTTTCCCTTGGAAAAAAATCCATTGTTCTGAGTGTTAGAGTACATCACATTTCGAGATTCCAAGGTCGACCTTATGGTGTTTGATATTTTGGAATTTTGATAATGTGATATAGATCTGGTTATAGTAGGTGAAGGGTGTCTGTGAGGATGCATAGATAGGTAGCGAGGGAGGTAAGGATTAGAATGGGTGAGAGAAGCAGCATAACAAGGAGGCTGTTAGAATATTTAAGATTTGGGAAAAACATATTTTGGCAGTCTAGTTGGAAATAAAGTAGGTTGTTGAACTATTACCTGTACATTAACAGGTGGAGGTAGGGACTACACAAAGGTCTTTAATGTGATAGGTTGATTAAAGTACAGAGGATGTGAAGTTCGACTAGAGGGCTGGAAGGAAGTTGGGTGGGAAAGGGGGGTGTAGTTATTGGGGATAGAGTATATGTGTAGTGCATGCAGTGGTGGGTGGGATGGGGGTAGGATAATGGAGCAGAGCGAGCCTGAGTGTAGCGAGGGCAAAAGGAATGGGTTGGCCCAGGTCTCAACAGACTTGAAGCTGAAAAAATAAAACAGTCAGTATCTTTGCAGGGAAAAGGGACGAGTTTGCAGTGTCAAGGAATAGACTCAAATATAGCGATAGTGGAATGGGGGGTCAAGTTATGGAGAAGAAAAAAAGACTAAAGAACCTGGAAAAAATGGTGCTAGCTAGAATAGCATTGGAATGGAGCAAAGCATCATGGGAGAAGGCATCAGAACAGAGTTAAGGGGGACAAGGAAGAAGAAGAAACTAAGAGTAAAACAGGGATAAATGACACCCCAGAGAACAAGAACCAGCAGGTAAGTACAGAGAAAAAAATACATCAGTGAGGCTGAGGCAAATCTATTTAAGATGCTGGTGATAGGGTCAGCCAAGTATTGGGTGAAAAGTACTAAGGTATATAAGTGTACATTTACAGCTTGTAAAGAAAAACTTCTTAATGGTGTTTGGTACTAGTTGAATCAGATTAATGATGTTGCAACTTATACAGTTACTATACACTGCAAACATTTACAATTAAAGTGAAATTTGTTTTATTTTTTTATTTTTAGCCCTGTTATAAGCGTCAGTCCAAAAGAGATGATCAGTAAGGCTAAAGCCAATTAAAATTACTTTTGTACAGTTTGCACAGGCTTTAGGTGTTTATACTACAGTGGTGATTGAAGTCTAGTGGGCTTGAGTATTACAGAATATAACAAAACAAACAAATAAAAAAGCAAAAAAAAAAAAAAAAACTTTCACCAAAAACGAAAATAGCAGCCCAAACTGGATTTTAAATATCTTTACTTCAATTCTGGTACCTCGGCCTTCGACTTCAAATGGAATAACTTACAATCTCAAAAACCAGTTTATATACACCACCCATCATATCAATGATTAACAACAATTAATCAATTAACATTTTTTCAAAATTTAAAGCCATATGAAACATCACTTTAACATTAAATTCAGTTTATAACAAATATCTTAATACACATCATATGCAAACTTTCTATCTTTTTACATTTCTAAATTCATTCCTTTTGGATACAAAGTCTTGAAATTAATAATAAAATTTGATTCCATATTTAATAATCTTTTTTGAAAATTGTGATCTGCCCCCCCTACACCATGAGGTTTAGCTAAAACACCAAATATCAAATCTTTAATTACACCCCCATGTTGTTGGTGAAAGTGACTAGCCACCGGACTATCAAGCCTCCCATTCCTAATGTCTCCTAGATGTTCCATTATTCTTAATTTTACCTTACGTTTAGTTTGTCCTATATACCATTTCCTTTCCTGGCAAATGCATCCTAATATATAAATAACCCCAAAAGAATTGCAATCAAAATGATCAATGGCATTATATAAAATGCCATTGATTCTAGTACCATCTAAATTTTTTAATATATATATATATATATATATATATATATATATATATATATATATATATACACACACACACACACACATATATCTATATCTGTATATATATATATATATATATATATATATATATATATATACAGATATAGATATATGTGTGTATATATATATATATATATGTGTGTGTGTGTGTGTGTGTGTGTGTGTGTGTGTGTGTGTGTGTGCATTTATATATATATATATATATATATATATATATATATATATATATATGTGTGTGTGTGTGTGTGTGGGGGGGGGGGCACAGTCCACACTGTCGCAAATGTTACCCTTGTCATTAATGTTGTCAAACTCCTATGTATGTAATGTGTGCATCACCAAAACAGGTAGCACACATGCATCTGGTGTAACAACTTGATGGGGGTTCCACACCGTCAGACAGTAATGTTTATCTCACTCAAAGAATACCTAAGCATGGCCAATAAGATTGGTGACAGCTCACTGTGGCAAAGGTGGTGCACTTCAGTTACACATCACTGGAAGATGTGTGGGGAAGTACATGAAGAAGGGTGCATTGTACTCGGTTACTGGTGTGATGCAGGCTATGAACTATGGAGGTATTATGGCCTCTGATGTGGCTGTCCTTCACATACTCAGTAGTTGTGTTACATACAAGGAAGTAGTCAGCACTGTGGCCACATGCTGGTGGAAGTTCCACTTATCATATACTCCAGGAGATAGGTCACATATTTATTGGTCTGATTATAGGGTGCAATGACTACATTATACTTGGGTTGTATGTTTGCTTTCCTGATGTATCAAATCCTCCCATGTTTTCTTGTCATTGCAGGCTGTGGCAGCAATCTTTGGTGTGTGCTGATACTGTCTATATTATGCTAATATCACAAATAGAGTCAACGATTGCCCACAATCTGTAGTCCTTCGGGCAGCTGTTTGGGCACAGGATGTGTATGTCATCTATGATGTCCATCACTTAAGTAATGGGCAGGAAAGGGCCTAGCAGACAGCAATGATGTACGGACTTGTTCACTGGGCCTGAGCTATAGGCCACTTCACACATATCAACATATTTAGATGCCATCTATGTGATACACTGGTCTACCCACTTGGTGATATGGGTGCATATGGCCACATCTGACAGTAGTGCGTGAATACCTCAGTGTGGATTTGTGTCAAATGCCTTGGGCTTGTCAAGTTCAAAAGGCTGATAATGTCATCATGTATGCACTCAATGATGTCTTTGAGGACATCTAACAGATGTAACAGACATGACGTAGCATTAACAACTCACACAAGTCTGTTGCACATAGCCAGGATATCAGTAGTATCCATTTAGAAAAGGTCTATGATGACATGTTGGTCTAATCCACAGATGAGAAGAGTCAGGATGTGGCTATACATGCATGCATCAGGTGCTGTCCCCTGCCAACTCACATGGCTGTATGTTGAAAATGTCCTTCTACAGCAATATAGTCTGTGTGGAGGGTGTGTTAAAGTGTGTATTTGATAGTGTCAGGAAGGTGTGTGTGATGAGTCACATGATAGGTAATCTGAAGAAATAATTACCAGCATATACCAAGAACCCAAACTGGAAGTCCAAACAGCAAACAAAGAAAAGACCAGCTGGATAACCACGACTGATGAAACAATTTTAATAAAATGCAGCATAAAATAATATATAATTATTTTATGCTGCATTTTATTAAAATTGTTTCAACAGTAGTGATAGGCAATCTGTGATGTCACAGCCCATTAATTCTGTGTGATAGGCCTGCATGAAGGTAAGACCGTGCATACTTGCTGTCCTCAACTAGCCAAGGGTCTGAACACATTCCCTCATGCAAGGATCATTGAGACACTCTCCTAGGTGGGGATTTATCCTCATGTTACTAGATGGGTAACCAATTGGTTCACTGACAGAACACATACTGTGGAAGTTGGTGAATCAACCTCTACCAGTAGTGTCACCAGTGGTGTACCCCAGGGATCTGTGCTTGTTCTTTACTGTTTAAAATCTGTTTCTCAATACTTCAGACTAAGGTATACGGTCTTTGGCTTACAGCATTTACTGATTCTTGCATACTGGGTGCAATCATCGAGTCCAACTATGATGATAACATACTACAGGAGGGGGCTAACACAGACAAATGAATGGTGACAAAGCCACACAGTCTACAAGTAAATGAAAAAATGTGTCTTTATTTTGTCCTTCTGCAAAGTGTAATTCCCTGTTAATTACAGCATTGACAACAGTCACACTATGCTGAAACTCAGTGATTCAAGCAATGGGAAGACAGATACATAGCACTCTGAACTTCGACCAGTAAGTGTTCCCACTGGTATTGTAAGCCTATGTTGTGCACATCATAAGTCATGCCATCATATTCAAATCTTAGGATTATATTACAGCACTGTACTTGAACCTCATCAGAACACTAATATAGAGAGTACAATGTTCTCTTTTGCATATACCTCACCAGACATATGCAGCAGTGGGAGAGACCGTACGGGTTACTCACCAAGAAAACACAGTGCATACAAACCATGCCATGATGTATATGGTTAGACTGAAATCCATGTCACTGTAATCTGTATAGTTAGGATGAGGTGACTTCTGCCTGGACTCCAGACCAGTCTCTAACCCTGCACTAGAGAGAATAGTGCATATCCACAAATTAGATATGATATAGCTGATGATATCAGTAGTGTCTGGTGAGGAGAACATGGCAATAACAGTGTCCCACATGCTGGTGTAAAAGACTCTCTGTAATGTCAAGGAAGTGCGCGCACACACACACACACACACACACACACACACACACACACACACACACACACACACACACACACACACACACACACACACACACACACACACCAGCTGACTGCATTGAGAATAGTACTAAGTACACAGACTACAGAACTCAGTACTTTATGCAAGCACAACAGCAGAAGCTTTTACAGGACAGCAGGTCAACTTATAGTGGATGACATCAGCAGGGCATGTTGGACAGAAGATGTTGGGAGGCCTGCATAGGTTTATACATTCATAGTTCATGGTCCATTGGCATTTACAAGCCTATCCGTGTAAAAATAAAAGTATCCTTACTGAGCATAGTTATATGGTCATTGTTAGCAGAGTGCTTTTGTGTTCAGCACTGACTGGCTCTGTCCATGAGTGACATAGGTGTCACCCCAGGGTTGAATCTACAATCACCTATAGTATGGTATGTTTCTCCAGTGGGTAATACTGAAATACTAGCTTTTCTGTTTTATCTGGGAATAGTTATTTTGTAGTTATGTGATTCTTATGTATATTATCCATCTCTTGTTTTTTAGGATACTTAGGACTATGGCACCCAGGCATCTCAATCCCTGAAAACCACAACTCACTGACCCTGTGAATCAGGTCATTGTTGAAGCTTGAAGGTGACATGGTGCATTCCTGCTTGAAAGGCACTTTGGGGAAATGTCAGGCAGAATGCAAATTTGGCAGCAGATAGTTGCAGACATTAATGCAGTGAACGGCCACAGCAGGACATATGACCAGGTGTGCCATAGGGCCACTGACATGATATCATCTGCAGGGAGGAGAGCGGCTGCAGTGGCCTGTGATTGGATGGGTATGGAGGGGGAGCTGCTACAGAGCCACTTCTAACACACAATGAAGAGTACCTGTCCACTGTCAAAGATCCAGATAGCTCCCAGGAAAGTGCAGAAAAGCATGTCCTTCACATTGATGCTACTGTTTCAAGGACAGCAAGCATGTTCCAGGAGGAGATTCCAGGTAGGCTTTTGTATCTCAGTTGCTAAATACTAGTTTATAGTAAAATAATTTAAATCAATACATTAGTTCTGTTTCACAATAATTTTTTGGGGGGAGGATTGAAGATTGCTGCAGTTAACAACACATTCTGATTGATTACACATGGGCTTAGGTTGGACTTGTCATCCAAGTTCTTGCTGAAAGTACAGTTAATGGACATATAAAGGGGAAAAGTATTACATCCTGTGTTACTGTTAATTGTGATGATGTTGTCCTTACCTTTTATTTAACTTCTTCCAGGACCATCTGGCATTCAGAGCATACCATCATCTGCACATGATAAGTCAAACATTTTTATGTCAGTACTGATGTGCAATTTGAAGAAATATGTTGATGTCAGGACTGTTGTGTGTATTGCAGCACTGTCTAATAGTGGCACCACTGTTATTTTGTTAGCATATATTGAACTATAGTAGTGTAGGTATTAATTGCTCCTGTGTTTGTTGCTTATTATCACAGGTGATCCTGATAGAGGAAGTGTGGGACTTCTACCACCTGATGTCAGTATATCAGCAAACTCTGATGATGATGGTGGCCAAGCAGAGGCACAGTCAGGGGATGCAGAGATTGAACTGACACTGAGGTTGACATACAGCCATCCCCCTGAGATTCCATTGTTCACAGTCAGTAGACCTATGCCTACACATTCCAGTCAGCCCTCAGATATTGGACAGGTTGAGGGTGAGACAAATGATCAGGGAAGTGTGGTTACTGCAGCTTCTTTGCTTGTTGACTCTGGCCGTAGTGAAAGTGTGGGCAAAGTGCCACACAGGTGGGTTACTAGGGGTGCTTGGAGGAGGTCTGCTGTCCATCCTCCAACTGATCCAGGTGTCTCTTCCCGTGCCACTCATTGTATATTTAGGACTGTCCTGGAGGCACAGACATGTTCCCATAGGAGCTCTAGAGAAATGCTTAGGGTTGTAAATGTGGCACAGGCTGACATGTGTGGCTGCCTCCACCTTGTTGCCGATTCAATAGATAGGATGAATGCCACATTGGAATGAGCAGTGTCTGTGATGGAACATCTGCTGGGAGGGGGACGACATCCCCGTGGGCATTGGTCATCCTCATCATCTGCTGTTGGCCAAAGTGGCCATGCCCCATCACACTCCCATAGTGGCAATACTTCCACTGCTCTGTCAGTGGTTGAGCTGTCCACACCCAGATGTGGCAAGCCATGGGGTCTTGGTCCTGGACATCTTCATGAGAGGAGCTCATCCATCAGACATCAGTCAGATTCAGGTAGCAGCAGTGTATCTGACCGTGGGCATGGTTGTGCCAGTGCAACTCCTAGCAGAGCCAGTTCTTGTGGTTGGGAATAACAAAAATGAACTGCCACCTCTACCATCCATGGCTCACACCTATCTGACATACCAAGATGCAGAGCTAGCACAGTGCTTGGTTGTGTTCATGCAGACACTCACACACCAATTTCACTTGGAGGACCCATACAGACACACACACACAACAGTTACATGGTTCAGCTGTTCAGCTTAAAACTTATTTTGTCTCACTGGCAATTTGTTGCTTGTCTTTCTTACTTACACACACTCACCAACCTTTTGGGTCAGCCTAACCTTACTGCTCCCCCCTCCACACACACACACACACACACACACACACACACACACACACACACACACACACACACACACACACACACACACACCACCCTGTGCAAGTGATGATAACTGTGCCATATCCCTGTTTTGTATATTTTGGATTCAGGGATACATAAGCTTTGCATCTGATGCTCAGGGTGCGTAGCTGACTTAGTGCTTAGTATATCTGCATTTGTGATGTTGAACTGGTATTTGTACCTTTGACTGATATTGGTTTTAGAAAGTTAGTTGATAGCATATAAATGTTTCCATGTTTATTGTTAATGATCTTGTGAGGGTTGTGAAGTCTAAAACTGCAGTGTGTGCCATTACTTTCTAACTTGTCTCTTTAATGATTTTCCAGAACAAAGCATGGTGGTAAACTGAGGGCATGCAGTGACTAGCACTACTTTTGAGAGGTATGACTATATGAATCTTTGATACAAGAGGCCTACTACTTAATAATGGACAAATGTAAGTCATATAAGTCTCTGCTGTTACATATTAAGGTCATTTCTGCACAAATCTCCCATCTTTTACTTGCTTACACTACCAAGTAACAATATGCAAGGATATGCCAGTCATTCATATTATTACACAATACACTCCAGGTTCATCACTAACCTTGTAAATCCAGCAGTTGCAACAGTTTTAGTCCAGGGCTGACTCTGTCTGATCCAAGCAGTACACAGCCATTACATGGGGATGTAAAGGTTGTGAGTGTTGCCTGGCATCAGTGTTACTACATGTATATGCATAAGAGGAAGGTTTTAGGCTCTTAGGTGGTGAGTGAGTGTGCTATGCATTGTCTCGTAGCCAATGTGAGGGCATATTTAGCACACCTATGTCTGCCTACACCCACAGCAGCTGCTGCTTTCCCCTCTGATTCCACACCTGCTTGTGCCTGTAGTGACCTTGTCGTTGGTGGTGAGATGTGTGGTTCTTCCCCTTTTTGATCCTGCTTAAGCTGCCTTCTCAGGATTATTTTTTTGTAGCATGGCACATACTGTGAGTATTTCAATACATGTATGTGAATTGTACTGCAGGGCTCCCCCAGATGTATCTAGGCAATGGAACTCCCCTAGTGAACATCTGATATAGTTGGGAGGTGTGCTAGATATGTGAGTTGTGATAACTGCTTGGGCTGCTAGCACACACGTTCAAAATGATTCACTTGGCATTACACATGACTTGGCAGTTAATAGAGTGGAAGCCCTTACCTGTTCCTCCAGTGCTGCTTTAATTTCTACATGTGTGCAATCTATGACACCCAGTACTTGAGGGTACTGTGCTGCAGGGTAGAACACTTGCATATTTCTGGCCCTATCTTCAGGAATATGGGGAAATATATGTGGTCAGTAGCATGGTGGAGCATAGTATTCAAGAATTTATGGAGGATCCTGGAAGCTGATGTCTGTGACACACCAACATGTCTCCTGTTGGTCTCTGAAAGGTGCATTTGTGCAACACATACCTTTGTCTCCACTGAGATGTGTTCTCCTCTGTTTGCTCTGGCTGGCTCTGAGTTGAGAATACAGAGGCTGCAGAGTTTCTGTAGTGTGTATCTATCCACCCTGTAGTGCTCTACAATTTACAGATCAGGTGGTTTGTGATAAGTTACCCAGGGTCTGAAAACTCTTCTTTTTAGCCTTGGTCTTTTAGCATCAGCAGCCGCATAGACTTCACCATACCTCTCAGCTGTACAGATTTTCGCAGAATGTCCTGATTTTTGTCAAATGTTTTTGGTCCATTTTTCATAAAATTGTGGTTTTCTGTCAAATTAATGGCAAATCATTAATGACTGAAGTTAGAAAATAATGACAGACATTTGAGTTTCAAACTTTATAACCTTCAGAAAATTCACGAGAATGCAATACCTGTTATTTAAGCAACTTTGAAAGTTTTTAAGAGCAATATTTAAAAATTGCCCCTATTTTTGTGCCTTTGTCCCATTTTTATGTATGGCTTTGTCCAGATTTTTTGCTCTAAGAATTTGAAAGGTATGACTTCAACCTGTTGCACATACACATGAATTAAAGGAACAGCAGCCCCTAACATTGTTTTTGTGTAGACTCCTTTCTAATAGCTTTTGGAATTTGCAGGAAAAAAACAACACTGAGTCTATATGGTTGCTTTATAGCTTGTTGAATAGCTCCTCCATCTTGGATTGGTTGATTAGCATACTTAGAATTAGAACTTTTAATGTTGTATACCTTGCCAAGTGTCAAGCCTGTGTTTGTTTTTACATAGGCAAGATAAACCAGCATTTTAAAGAAGCATTTTTCAATATCTAGATGACATTCGTAATAGCTGTACAACAAATTCATTGTTTAAACATATTTCAGATGCTGGGTCTGAACATATGTTTAAGTTCACAGTATTGGAGAGGATATATGATAATATTAGAGGAAGTGATCTCCCTAACAAGACTAAAATTGCTAAGCTGAAATAGATTAATCATTTAAGGCAGATACTTCTCCTGGATTGAATGATGTAGTACCCATAAAACTAGTCTTGAAAGCTTGAGGGCTGAAACATTACATACATCGATTAGCTCCATGACTGGGTTCAGCATTGATTGTATGACTTTTTATGTAAGGTGTTTGATTGGTTTTCTAATTTCCATATTTTTCTTTATTTATGAGACTTCTTCTTCTTCTTGGACATCTTTGGTCATGCAAATGTATTATAAGAGTCCTTTGTTGAATTATGATCATATTAGTCAGAAGAAGAAGATAGGAACTATGTATGCAGATGACTGCAGTGGTAACAAAAAGACATTAAACTGTACTTTAAGCTTGTAAAGCAACATCAATAGATTTAATTTAGAGATAGTATGATGTTGTATTAGTGCAATTAGCCTAAAAGCCCAAGGACTGAAGTGTTAAGCATATTGATTGAGCTCAGCATTATATTGTTTAATAGTTTGTATTACATGGAACTTGAGTAATTCAATTTTGTGAGATAAGTAATTTTAACTTGAAAGTATACAATTAATGTGTAATAGCATCAGGTCCTCTTGTTTTAAGGATTTCAAGTCTGTAATGTGACGCTAATACTATATGGCATCTTGCATGGTTTAATACATTACTCATGGGGTTCCTGCTATTGGACACTTATGATTGCATTGACCTATCAGCAGAGAGCCTATTCTAGATCAATGATTGCATTGGTTAGTTCTATATATTTTTGATTGGTTCTATTTCTCTTTAATTATTTATGAGGCTTTTTCCCAATTTGATATTTGTGACTTGAACTCAGCACAGAAATAAATAGAACTTGCTGGAGGGACAGATTCATAACCCAGAGTCTCCCTTTGCTCTGAAATAGAATTCCAATTCATATTAGGCAGAGCACCTCACTGAATCTCTTCAAGAAGAATCTTGATGAGTGGATGGGGGATCGTAGGTTTGTCCCGGGGATTACTTCCGTGTCACTATTAGACAGAGGCACAGTAAACTAAACCTTAAAAAGGACACAGTATACTCAAATCAATGGGTGGCGTAAGCCAAACAAAATCGGGCTAGGCGTGTAATTGCCCCAGGGCAGATAGCCTAGTATGAACCTATGAACCTATGAACCTATGATTTTATAGACAATAATGTAAGGGTATTTACATAGATTGCACTTTGAGTGGCTAGTTTCTTGTGAATTATTTTATTGGTACTGACGGGAGTGATTGTGTTGCACATGATTTTTTTGAAGCATATCATTGGATAGTTTGTTATTTTAAGACTCTGATTTTTTTTTATGTTTATTTGTCTGAAGAAGCAGTTGTTAACTGCAAAATCACTCACCCTTTTTTGTGAATAAATTTTATTTTTGTTACCACTGTGGTGGTCGCACTGGGATTTTTTATCTACTAAGGTTTATTTGGTGTTCCTGGTCCAGCTTTCACCTGTATACCAATCCTTCTAATTTGTATGATTAGCATACAGTTCAGCTGCTTGTGTTGTAATTTGCATGCCACGGTGTTTACCTTGTTTACGTGGCTGTGAACTGCTCTACACACCATGTACAGTCGCATTGTGCTACCATGTAGGCTTTATTGAATCTGGCTGATAGTTTAAATAGTTATAGCAAATTATACATAATTATACATAATATGAAAACATTGGTTAAGAATAGATACAAGATATATGACAATTTAATAGTTAGAGAAATGTTAGCCTGTTCACAGAGCAATTAAAGGTAAGTTACTATAATACAAACAAGAATTGCAATATGAAGTGAGAGAAAAGCAGACTTATGGTTTATTTTGAAAAAAAAAGCCAGGTTAGAGAAATTGATAGAAGGAACGAAGTGTAAAGTCGCACAGTACTTTAAAAATGAAGACAGATACATTTCTTTCTCTCTTTCAGTGGCTTTTATTAACTACAGTACACACGTGCGGGAGCCTCATGGAAAGTACCAGAGAGACTTCCAGAACAAAGAAATAAACAAGCTTATATACTGGTGATATTGCTGACAGTACAAAAATATAAAATTGAACCAATTAGATTATTACACAGGGCAATTAACCAATCAAAGGTTTACCCGTACACATAAGACAATTCACATCATCATATCTTTAGGCAGAAGAGAAAATCGGATATACTTCCATAAAAGGCACATTTCCTGCCTTTCAGGCAGAGTCTAGTTTGTTCAGTATTTTTCCATTATTCACAGTTCAGAGTTGACAGTACTCAGTACATTTCAGTTTATACAAACTGTGACATACTCAGTTCCCTTGAAACACATGCTTTGGCTGTTCATATTCTACAATCCCCCATTTGATGCTTTGTAAGCATCATCATTTAATCTGTCATACATTTGCCACAGATCTAGCATAACCATGCTACTAATCTTTTCATCATTGAGAGACATTTTCATTTCATTATCTACAGTCATAGTTGCAGGCATATAAAATGTAGGCACTTTCTTTACAGTTTTTGAACATTAATTTCAAGATCAGTGCTTTGATTAGAAATAAGACAATGAAAGCAACAATTGCTAATACTGCAATTAACAAAATCAGCTTCAACAGTCCACCACCCCAACCTGAGAACAGGTTGGTTAACAAAGCCCATGTTGAGCTATCAGCCTCTTTGGCCTCTGAGAGTTTGGAAATTCTCTGAATCAGTTTAAGGTGACTTTCAATTTCGTGCTGATTGTCAGGAATAAATGTACAGCACTCCTCCTGGATTAAAGCGCAAGTTGCTCCTTTCGCCGCTATGGTGAAATCGAGGGCCATACGGTTTTGGAGTACTACAGCCCTCATAGCAGTCAGTTCATCAGTTACTAGTTCTAAGGCAGAAAATGTAGCATTGCTCAAAATTTCAAGCAGTTTAGATAACTTTCTCAGTTCCCAAATTGATTTCACTGCTCTGTATGATAGAATTATACCAGCCCATGATATTACATCATCACCTAAGTCTATATGGGACAGTCCTTTGGTACTAGCATGAGCCAAGTCATGATGATAGATTCATGAAGCATCAACTTTCCCTACCAGATTGGCAGGCTTCTTGACCTCTCGAACGTTCCAAATTTTTCCCTTAGGTAATGTAGATAGATACATGTCGGATAGCTGGAACTAGGTAACCCAGGAAACAGCTGCCAGACCAGCTTCCTGGTAGCCATTTATATGCTTTTCTTCCGCACACAAAATAACAGTTCTCTACTTTGATGGTGATATTGATAGGCTTAAAGCGATTCTCAGCATTCTGCCACCCTTCAAATATTTTCCAGTAGACAGTTTCTATTTTCCGGGAAAAGTTAGCTATAGAGTTTTTTACAATTCTTGATATAGGTGAGAAATCGGTTACACAACCCCATGCAGTGCAGTTATATACCACTGTCTTGTTGCAATGGCTCCACCTTACTCTGATTTTATCAAGTTTCTGGAAACACACAGTTCCATTTTGACAGACAGACAACTGTAATGCTACTTTGTGTTTCGAAATAACTCTTGATGTGTCATTGATCAGATTCGTCCATGTCTCTTTAATCCATAAAGGAACTATATTTAGCATCAATCTCCCATGAACCGTAGGAATGGCAGTGCAGATCCAGCAATTGGAGACATTAAGGGATGATGCATAAGTATATTTTATAGCTTGGTAGGTATTGAATGGTGGATGCCATGCAGTTCTTTTGGCATGAGGTATTACTGTAGCGGAAAATAGGAATGGCCACAGTAGAAATATAAGAACAGCAAAAATAACCACCAAGATTGTTTTACAGTATCTTAGTGGAAATGGTGGTTTCGGTGGTATTGTATTGGAATGCAGAAGTGTTCTGATTGTAGAAATGTCAGACATTATCAGGTGCAGGAACAGTATGGCTTTGAGTACGGGAGGTGATAGGTGGAGATTCTGGAGCTGTGAAAGGTAGAGGTGTTTGATCTTCGGAAGGGACGACTTTCTTAACATGTGATATATGAATCCAGGTTGGTGAGCCTTGTAATCGTTCTGCTGAAGAGGTTGTCAATAGAACCAGGTAAGGCCCCTTCCAACGAGGTTGCAGTGCTGTTTTTCTGGAGAAAGACTTGACGTACACCCAATCGCCTGGTTGTAGTTCAGAAGATGTAAAAGGATCAGGGTTATGTTGTGCCACTGCTACTTGGCGGTGATAACACTGTATGCATGCATGCATGCCCATGACTCCACCACCACCCTTTTCTGAGTATGATGCCTTTGATCATGATGTTATTGTATACTGCACTTCTCTTGTTCATGCGCATAGGTCGGCCCATTAGAATTTCATGAGGAGAAAGACCTTTAGTAGGATGTACTTGTGCTCTCATAGAGAGCAAAGCTAGTGGTAAGGCCTGTACCCAAGTGAGGCCTGTTTCAGTAGTAATTTTTGCTAGTCTAGTTTTCAGTGTTTGATTCATGCGTTCTATAATCCCAGATGCCTGTGGTCTATATGGACAGTGGAATTTTAGAGTGATACCCAACATAGCACACAGTGAGTCAATTAATTGAGCTGTAAAATGTGTTCCACGGTCTGAATATATATAACAAGGAACACCAAATTGAGGTATAAAGTCATAACAAAGTTTCTTAGCAACTGAGATAGCATCATTTTTCGCACAAGGGTATGCTTCTAATCATCCAGAAAAAACATCAACAACAGTTAAAACATATTTAAAACGTGCACAAAGTGGTAATTCAATACAATCCCATTGAAAAGCGCAAAATGGTCCCAATGGTTTTGGTAAGGGTTGTACGGGAGCCATTGTGCCTTTGGAAATATTATACTGTAAACAAATGGAGCATTTGCTCAAAAGTGCTGTACAGAATCAGAAAGCTTAGGGGCAAACCAATCCTTTTGGATTTGTTTTATTAAAGCTTGTACCCCAACATGGGCTGGCAAATGATAAGCTTTAATGAGGGAATTTAGCATGGATAGAGGGCAGACCAATCTGCCATCTGGATGTTACCAAATTAAATCAGATTGTTTAAAACAATTTTGAGCCAGCCATGTTTTTCTTTCTGATTCTGAGACCTCATTCTGTAAAGCTTTTAGTACTGTTTCATCAAAAGTTTTCATAGATTGTAATGGCTGCAAAAAGTGACCCTGAACAGTTTGTGAGAAAGCAGCCTGTTTAGCAGCCCAGTCAGTGAAATTATTGCCCTTAATCTCGAAAGTGTCATTGGATTGATGGGCTGCACATTTAACAACAGCAATTTCAGAAGGTAACAATAAGTCTTTTAATAAATTATTGATATAAAAATGTTTTTTAATGGGTGCTCCGGAAGATGTTAAGAACCCTCGTTCTTTCCATAATATGCCAAAATCATGAACAACACCATGGGCATAACGGGAATCAGTATAAATAGTAACAGACTTGTCTTTAGCTAGTTTACATGCATGTGATAATGCCACTAATTCTGCCCTGTAGGTAATCGTGCTGATTGCAATACTTCAGTCGGTGTGCAGACTGACCAAGCAGCTTGGAATTTTCCGGAGTTTGTTCTTAAACAGGTTCCATCAACAAAAAGAACTAAATCAGGATTTTGCAAAGAAGTATCAAATAAATTCAACCTAGGAGAAAGAACAGAGTTAACTACTAACACACAATCATGTGGTTTGCCCTCGTCTGAGGTTGGTATTAAAGAAGCAGGGTTTAGTGGTGGGCAGCATTTAATTTGTAAAGCAGGATTTCCCATTAAACTTATTTCGTACTTAGTAAGGCATGCATTTGAAAGATATTGTGTTTTAGTTTTCAAAAGTAAGGCTTGAACAGCATGCGGGACTGCTAGTACAGTGTCATGTCCCAGGGTTTGTGGAGCTGCCATGTCTACCAAGACGGCAGCAGCAGCCACAGCCTGTAAGCAAGCTGGATAACCAGAAGCAACCAGATCCAATTGAGTGCTATAGTAAGCAATTGGTCGGTATCCTCCAGTGCGTTGCTGGGTTAAGAGACCCAGAGCAGTCTTATTTTGTTCGCAGTAAAAGAAAACGAAAGGTTTAGAATAGTCCGGCAACCCTAAGGCAGGAGGATTTACCAGGGCTGTTTTGATTGCCTGAAAAGCCTCATCATGCTGTGAGGTCCAGGGTAGAGGGTCTGTAATGTCCTTTTTCAAGAGTTGCAACAGAGGGGTGGTAATTTCTGAAAAATTACACACCCACTGTCTGCAGTATCCTGCTAAACCAAGGAACCCTCTAAGTTGCCTTTGGGTTATAGGACGAGGTGCAGTTTGAATAGAACTGATACGGTTTGGGAGTATCCGGCGAAAACCCATTTCAATTATGTGCCCTAAATACTGTACTATATCTTGACAATATTGTAATTTTGATTTATTTACTTTAAATCCGAAATTTTAACACTAAAAGAGAATCTTCTTTACAGGCGTTACTGTCTGGGGAGGCTATAAGTATATCATCCACATATTGGACTAGTACTGAACGTGATGGTAGCTGTAAATCATGTAATTGCCTATGCATTTCCCTTGAAAATAAAGTCAGAGATTCTGCATACCCCTGGGGCAATCGGGTCCAAGTATACTGTTGCCCTTGTAAAAACAAATAAATATTGACTATCAGAATGTACTGGGATAGAGAAAAAAATGATGAAATATCTATTACTGTAAAACATTTAGCTGTAGGTGGGATAGAACTTAAAATAGTGGGAGGGTTTGCCACAATTGGGAAGACAGGCATAACTGCTTTGTTAACTTCCCGTAGATCCTGTACAAATCTGTTAGCTTGTTTACCAGGTTTCTTTACTCGTAATATTAGAGTATTACACGGGCTTGTGGTGGGTACTATTATCCCTTGCTGTGCTAGTGCAGAAATAACAGGGGCTATACCAGAAATAGCCTCAGCCATCAGAGAGTACTGTGGTACTCACGGCAACTTTGCTCCAGATTTTAGAGTTATTTTTACAGGGATAGCTGAAGTCAAAAATCCTACATCATTATCATGAGTTGTCCACAAGCAAGGGGGTAGGGAGTGTAAATCTTCATTTCTGTTAGAATCTGAGTGAATACACATTGATTGCAATGTGATAGTATCATCCAAGGCTGCTAAAGTAGTGTCCTGTTGGTCTGAAGGTACTTGGAGATAGACTCCGTCAGCTGTGCAAAAGATGGTGGCCCCCATTTTGCACAACTAGTCTTGTAATAAATTTAAAGGCGCTGATGGTCCTACTAAAAAGGCATGATTATCCTGCAACAGTCCCAAAGTTATTGGGACCGGGATGGTTTCAGAATACTCGATGGGTATACCGGAAACACCTACTCCTTTAGTCACTTTATTAGAAAGTGGAATATTCGTGGCTATTCTGCTAGTTAGCATAGATTTAGTTGCTTTGGTATCAATCAAAAAGGGATATGGTTTATTTTTAACTAATAACATAACATGTGGCATGTCCTGATCCACAGGAAGGAAGGGGTACAACTGCTGTTGTTTCTCTTCAGGGAACCTTCATTGTGGTTGTTGTCGAGGGTTTGGTGTCCAGTTAGAATTCCATTATTGTGGCGCCTCAGTGTATGGTGCAGGTTGCTCTGCCAAATATGGACACTCATTTTTCCAATGGCCTATCTGGCCACAATTGAAACATTCATTCTGATTACTTGAATTCTGGGTTTATGTGGGTTGTGTATCTTGATAGTTTTGTTTATTGTGAGTAGCTGGACTGTGACCTCTACCCCTCCCCCATCCCCACCCTCGTCCTCTACCTCGGTGACTGGGTTGGCCCAGAGCGTTACACATTTGAATTTGTGCTTGTACTAATTTTTCCTGTAAATCCTTCTTTTCTTTAGCCAAATGGTCAGATAGGTATTGTACTTGCTGGACTAACTCATGCAGGCCCAGACTAGGCCAATTCAAACATACTTCTTTTAATTTATCTCTCACTTGAGGGCGTAACCCATCCACAAAAACAGCTGACAAACTGGTCTGTGCTGGCCCTTCGGTGGTCTCTGGGTATCCGGAATATGCCTCAAAGGCATCAGTAAGTCATTGTAAATATTCATCTAGAGGTTCATCTTCTCTCTGTATGACTGACTTAATCTTGGACCAATTTGGGGTAGGTGGCACTATGACAATAATAGCATCAACTATTCATTGTCTAACCGCTTCAAAACCATTTTCCCCTTGCATGTTATGCTTTGGTATTGGGGTGGGGACATTAGCATGATCCCATATACGTTTCATCAGATCAGCTGAAACAGCGTATAGGAGGACAGCTTTAACTTCTTCTATAGTAGGATTTTGCAAACATATGTGTCCTGCTAATACGTGTTGAAACTTTGCTGGGTTATTACGAATGGGCAGAAGTGATTTAGTAATAGCTTGAAAATCAACTGCCGACCATGCCCTAGGTACGACTACAGTAGCCGGTTGTTCCGCATCTCTGGCATGTGCTGGATTTGGAACCTCCCTCAGTGGAAATACTCCTGCTTCATCTGACAAGCTCGTGCTTGAATCGGAAGTAAAGCTTTGATGAGATTTATCTGGACTAATGTAACCATCCTTGTCCTTAACCACAATTGGGCATTGCTTGTAATATTTACCCTTGTGTGAATAAACCATTTTCCTGTTTTGAGGTATTTTTGGCTGACTGGACCTAGGGTCAAAAAGCATTTGCACTTTTCTTTTGTGCTGTTTCTTAATCTTAGAGCGGGTTACTCTAGGGGATGATTTGCCTGTATCTATTTGGTTAGGTTGTTCTATAGCCAGACGGCTAGGCTGGCCTCCTATCACCTGATCTCCCCGTCTGGGGTCTGAAATGATTTGCTCTTCCATCCACCGGCCTTCACTGTGTATTGTAGAACTAACAGTTCCATCCTGTAGTTGTGAAGGTTGATTTTGCAGTGGAGGAGCTGTAGGGGGTGGGGGGAACCATGGATTATCATCTTCAGATGATTCTGGTATCTGTAGTTTATTTAATTCTTGTACTGGATATAATCCATTAAAGGGTGGTTCTTTTAAACGTTTACCATTAGCTATATCTAGATTCTTAGTAGTTTGTTGCAGTTCCTTTATCTGCTGTTTTAACTTTTGTTGACTATCCTTAAGACTACTAACGACCGAATCTTTTTCCCGTTCTTTCGCCTCACACATCCAATCATTAAAAGTTGCCCAGCACAACCCTGGTATTTTTCCTTTCTTTTTAAATTTTTTTTCGTAAATTAGTCAGAACATCTTTATTAAAACTACCATTTTCTGGAAAAGCAAGATCGCTGTCGTCCTTAGTAAGGGCGATCCACTGATCTAAAAACATACAACTGTCCTGGGACACCCGAGAAAACATATAACCAGCTGGTGTACCTTTTTCTGGCTCATTTATTTTTCCCGCACTCGCTCCCATTTTCACTCAGTACCCCACTATCACTCGATGAGCTATACCTGTTTACCACAAGTTTAGCTAAGGCATTATGAAAACATCTTGTTACCCCACTCTCATACAAGATGCTATACCTGTTTAACACAGGTTTAGCTAAGGCGTTATAAAAACGTCTTATTACCCCACTCTCATACAATAAGCTATACCTGTTTACCTCAGGTTTAGCTAAGGCGTTATAAAAATGCATTTTTCCCCACTCTCATTCCTCCTTTCATACATATGCCGCCAGAATATTTTCCATATTAACCCCACTCTCATACTGCGTATTCAAAGCAGAAAAGAAATGCATGCCACTTACCTTAAAACGACTGAAGGAGAGAAATCATAACTTTGTCAGATAAAAAAAAAAATTGTTCATAAAACTTTAGAAGGCAGACAGTGACAGAAAAATGAAAGAAATACTACAAAAACAGAAAAAATCTGTTGTGGGCCCTTTTAGCAGTATTTTGTTCAGTTCTCAACTGTTACAGCTTGCTCTTAATTCAGATCCGAGTAAATGGCATCAATTGTAAAGTCACACAGTAGTTTACAAATGAAGACAGATACATTTCTTTCTCTCTTTCAGTGGCTTTTATTAACTACAGTACACACGTGCGGGAGCCTCATGGAAAGTACAAGGGAGACTTCCAGAACAAAGGAATAAACAAGCTTATATACTGGTGATATTGCTGGCAGTACTAAAATATAAAACTGAACCAATTAGATTATTACACAGGGCAATTAACCAATCAAAGCTTTACCCGTAAACATAAGACAATTCACATCATCATATCTCTAGGCAGAAGAGAAAATCGGATATACTTGCATAAAAGGCACATTTCCTGCCTTTCAGGCAGAGTCTAGTTTGTTCAGTATTTTTCCATTATTCACGGTTCAGAGTTGACAGTACTCAGTACATTTCAGTTTATACAAACTGTCACATACTCAGTTCCCTTGAAACACATGCTTTGGATGTTCATATTCTACAGAAGTAAGTGAAGAAGGGAGAGAAAGAAGATATAAGGCATGAATAAGTACTTGTTCACATTTAGGGATATAGTTCATCCTGGTGTTGAGCAAGAACAGAGCCAGATTTTGGTTATGAAGTCTTTAAGAATAGTTTTGAATGATGGGAGTGAGGGTATTGACTTAATGGTTAGAGATAAGGAGCTCTATGTTTTTAGGGTTGCCACCTTTTTAAATGCCCAAAGTGGGACATTTTTGGTACAAACATCAGATTTTGCAGGCCAAAACATACCCACGGCCAGTACAAAGGACAGAACTTTTGCCTAAATAAAAGGTTATTCTTGTAGCATTTTAGTTGCTTATTCTGTTTCTTATAACATTTAGGTGTTTCAGATACAGAATAACTGTTTTATGCAACTATTGCATACAATATAGCCCTATATGTTTTAGCAAAATGGTACCAGTACAGATCATGTCCAGCAAATTTGATAGATTTGTGGACAGAAAGGAACTTTTAGAAACTGGCTCATAATGACTGACTAGGAATATAGCTGTGTAGAATGTTATTTAGTGTTGGACAAACAGATGGATTCTGGATAACTTTATAGCTGGTAAAAAGCTGTGTATATGTGAGTTGATCCAGTAGTTGTAACTAAGTTAGGCTTTTTAATGCTATTCAGTGGTGTGTTCTAAAAGGGGTATTTGCTGCAAATTTAACAACTTTGTTATAGCATTGTTCAAGTTTGAATTTTTGTGATGCCTGAAGGTTAGCAATGTTGGGAGAACCATAAAGAAGTGTGGTGAGGAGATAAGTAGTGGCAAGTGCAGTTTTAATTGTATCAGTGAGAAACCTTTTGGCTCTATAAAGCATCTCTAGTTTTTGATGAGTTTTTCTTATATAATTTTGTATATGCAGGTCGTATTAAAATTTATTATCCACTATCATTCCTAATAATTAGTCTCCTGAGTAATTTTTTCAAAGTGTGCCACATTGTCAGATGTGCAAATAAGTATGAATTCATCTGCATACTATATTAGAGAGTCCTGTTGTGTGGATGTGTGGAGGGCGTCGGTTAGAATGTTAAAGAGGAAGGGACAAAAGACAGAGCCTTGTGGTACACCAGTGGCATCTGAGCGGTATGGAGAGGGGGTGGAGTGCCATTTTACTGACTGACTCAAACCTATTGGATAGGGAGCTTTTGAACCATAGAAGGGTGGCCTGAGAGATGTAATGAGGACTCTCGAGGTAGAAGTTTACCATGACAAACTGTATCAAAGGCTTTAGACAAGTCCATAAATAAGGAGACTAGTTTGCTGTTATCTCTAGCTTTATTGACAGTATCTATATATGTTAGAAATGCAGGGTTAGTACTATGAAAAGGACAGAAGTCATGCTGTGTGAACTTCTTCCTGCAGGAAATAGTTTAGAAATTGTTTTGAATACATTTTTCAAGTATTTTGGAGAAGGGGAGATAAGATTGTTATAGGTCTAAAGGCAGAAATGTTTGTGCAGAGGGATAATGTGTGACCTTTTCCAGAGAGGGAGAATGTGAGATTCCTTGAGTTATCTGTTTATAAAGATTGAGATAGACTAGGCAATGCTATTGGCTGCTATTTTAAGGTATTCAATTGGAAGGTCATCAGCTGAAGTAGACCCTGGTTTGATTTTATTTAAGAGTAGTTTTATAAAGAAAGTGGACACAGGTTTGAAGGTGAGAGTGGATGTGGTGATACATGGCTGTTAGGCAGGGTTGGAATTAGATGTTCAGGAATCCTTGCTTAGAGATGCTACAATATTTGTGAAATAAGAGTTGAATTGTATTGTGGTTTTGAGTGATTAGTTATTGGGAGAGGGATTGGGGTGAAATTTATGGTCAGGATACAGATTTCTTTAATGACTATGCAGAATTTGTTAGGGTTGTGCTTACATTACTATAGTATATTTTTGTCTTCATTAATTTACTTCTGAGTACAATTGTGAAGCATTCAGAAGTTTTCAAGATATTGTTGTGTTTTATATTTCAGTCATGCTTTCCACGCTTTTTCTCTATTCTCCTCTTTTTGGATAGCCAATTTGCATTGTTTTTAGTCTTTTCTTTCTAGGAGGTGTGAGGCTATTTAGGATATTCAGAAAGTTGTACTGAATTAATTTACAACATCATCTAAGGGGAGGATTTAGGAACTTGCAGTTAATAGATGATAGGTTAGTAATGAATATTTCAGGATTAAACTTGGAGAGGTTGTGAGTTATTTTTTAAGCATGCTGTTTAAGTGTAAGTCTGAGACGTCTAGTTGTATAGATTGGGAGGTGATCACTGAGACAGTCAGACATTGTACCTGATGTGGTGTATTTGCTAGGGTATGATGATAGGATCCAGTCTAATATTATATACAAAAATTACCACAAAACTGAAAAACTACTATTAGGATTAGTAAAGCAACCCATGGACTTAGGCTAGCTTCTAAAGCTAAGTATAACTGCAAGTCCTTTCACTAAATTAGGAAACTAAGAAACAATACCAAACAATGCCCATAATTTATCCTAAATTGGACCATCCTCTCCAACCTAAAATACATCACCAGAATACTAGTAAACATATTTAGCACACAAATCACCCCTCAAATATCTATCCAAACTCAGTATATCTCAGAATCCCTTATACCATTTATTATGACCCAGGAACATGTTCTAAAGGAGGTATCCGAAAACAAAGATACTAACTCCCTGACACCTAACAGCATACATAGATGTTTAATAAAAAGGCACCAAACATGCTCTCACTGAGCCACTCCTCAAACTGCTTTACCTAAGCTTTGTTACTGAACCATGACACAGCACAATGGTGATGTCCTTCCATAAGGCTGGGCTTAGCATAGAACCCAGTAATTATACACCAGTCAGCCTTATGAGTTTGATCTGGAAAATTATGGAGTGTATCATAACTGATTTCATCAATTATGATATCCAAAATCTCTTTAGGCTAGACCCTCGACAGTTAGATTCAGCAAAGGGAGAGCCTGCATATTAAATCTAGTTAACTTCTTTGTGAGGGTCATACTGTTTACAGTAGTCACACAGTTCATTTTGTGTATCTTGGCTTAACTTAAGCATTTGACATCTTACCCCATGCAGGCATTGTAAACAGGCTAAATGATTTCAATAGAGTTTTTTATGTGGTGGGATAGATAACAAACTGGCTAAAAGACAGAACTTACATATTTAGTGTGGCAAGTGTCTCATGTGAAGATATGAGGCTAACCAGTGGAGACGACCATGGCTCTATACAAGCACCACCACTTTTCAATATTTACTTCTCTGATCACCAGACTGACAACCAGGACCTTCTGTTTAACTAAGTTTGCAGATGAGTGCAAACTGGATATTATCATCTGGATCCTCCCTGACTTCTGTACCATTCAGAAATAACATACTCTAATTAATACCTGGTGTACTGAAAATAGGCTCAGACTAAACATAAAAAGTAGAGTATCATTTCAGTTGGCAAATGACCCATACCCTCAACTTATGTTATAAAGAATACTCCATTACAAAACAAAAATGTAGTCAGAGACCTGAGAATCTGAATTCACAGCTCCCTCTCCTTTGATCATTATGTGGCAAATCTACTTAGCACAATAAATGGACAAGGGTATATCATCCAAATCTTGAGATGTCTTTGTTCCTCTATGTTCGGCACTGATTGAAATGCACCTCACTTGACCTATCAATCAATTAGAGAAGACCTAGAGGTTCATAACTATTATTTCAGGCTAATGTACCTAATCTATCATGTGAGGATAATAGCGCTGTCCTTTTGCTCATTATATTACAGACTCGTGAGGGGTGATCTGTGCCTGAACTCCTGTGCCATTAGAGACTCTGCTGTCCTTGATCTCCTATATCACCACAAGTATAATAACATAGGCATACCAGGAACAAGCACCAAAATCTTAACAGACAAATAAACACAACATGACGGAGTAATAAATTCATTACTCAAAGGCGGGACCACCCCCATCTCTGGAATAAGCTTCATCTGTAGATTAAGTAGTACATTACAGTATCATCCTTCAAACAGATGGTTATTCTCAAATTTGCCCTGGATTTAACTAGCCTAGTCCTCCTTGAGAAAGGAGATTCAGCCTGATGGTGGGTATTGCCACAGCACTGATAGTCGTAATCCTAAATTGTCTTAAAATTCCTCTGAAACCCATGAATCTTAGGAAGTGGTTTATCTCACAGTCATCTATATCATTTGAGAAGCTTGAGAGTCTGAGAAACCATACCAAAGTGGAAAGAGAATTCAATGCATTATGAGAAACTTTTATAAACAGATAATCAGATAATGTGATATCACTGCGTTCAGATGTCAGACAAGCTTTCATGAATGCAAGGCTTGATGTTTAAAGGATATAGAATTATAACAGCTTCACAAATTCATGATACAATGTTTCATAACATTAAATCATAATTAAGTATTTCTAAGTGTAAAAAGGGTTCACAGTATTCTTTATTACCTGGAAATTATTGAACAAATAGAGGAACTGGCAAACAAAGTATCTGTAGTGCTTTTCAGAATCGTAATCAGAATGAGGAATCGCTATCACAGAAAATGCTGTTATCATCCCTGGATGAACATTGGAGTATTTTTGCTTCAGTACAAGGAAGCATCTTTAACTTTTCTGTGGAGAGTATTATTCAAACTCTCCAGCAGTCATACAACTGATCAGAATGAAAGTATTGTCACAATTCTGAAGTTAATTTTTGTTAGACATAGTGTTCTAGATGAAGCAATGGCTGATAATGGTCCATAATTTATTAGTCAGGAAGTCTTACATTTTACTAAAAATTGGGTATATAAAATGCTACCTATTGTCTTAGATATGTGCAAAGTAATGGGCAAGTGGAGAGAATGGTGTGAGCATTTAAGAATCTCGTCATAAAATGTGAAGGTTCTGAGAATTCAGATTGATGTCTTTTTATACTGAGATACAGAACTTCACCACTTCAGAATATAGGACTCTCACCAACACAACTACTGATGGGTAGACTCTTCAAAGCATATTACTGACTCCTTTTTTCCTTGTCAATTCCTCAAAAGTTAAGAATGCCTCTGATTTATTAAAAGAGTACACATAAAAGTATTCCTATGCTAGATAAGGATGGAATGTACTACAATCGCATGGACGGGACAGACTAGGGATGTTTGTGTACTTTGGAGCTAATACACAAAACTGTCACTCACCAGCAACAATTTTAAGATAAGTGGAGATAGCTCTAGTATATTATGTACAAGGTCCTGATGTGGATGGGTGACAAATGGTGGGGGGTGCTTTTAAGAAACAGAAAATGAACAGTGATATACTTTATGGAAATAAATCAAGCTGGAAATGCTCTAGGGGATCTGATTCAGAGACATGTGGACAGATTGATAGTGAGGGTCAGAGGGCAGCTGGAGAAGAGGCAAGGCATGGTAGGAGCACTAATGCAGTATGCTAACTCACGTAAGCTAATGATTATCCTGTAGTCCTGCACAGAATAAGAAAACGTATAGCCTGGATATGGAAGGGAAGTAGAACAGTGATTAGAGGGACTGAGGGGTCTCAGAGTTGATGAAGAAAGGCTGAGGGCAAACAGGAGGTATGGCACCTGAGGACTGCATCACCTACTTAATTATGCTTTGATTAAACATAAGTAGTTAGCGGCAAGTGGAACTAATCAAAGAATGTGCCTGGGAGTGATATTGTATGGATAACAGTGTCAAACTAGGCCAGAAAATGTTGAGTTATAAAATAATGAGCATGACAATAAGAATCCTGGAGCCTGATACAATGTGGGGGAAGCATGGTAAGGAGATTTTCTGGCACCCATCTTAAAATGAGAGAGGGAAGAAGAAGGAGATGATACAGTGCCTCAACCTCTTAAGAAATAGGGAGACAGAAAGATTTCCATCCCACTAGAGTACAGTGGGAAAAGAATGATTAGAAAAATGGGCTAGTGGCTATGCATATACTTAAAAAGTAGGTGGAAATTTATGAGGACAAATAATAAGACCAATGGTAGCCTGACCATGAAGAAAATATATATAATTCAAAAAAGAGCAAGGAATATTACATTCATATTGATATTGCTAAAACGAGTAAATTAGTGATTGTAGCATTACGAAAGAAGTTCCAAGTAAAGGAGGAGCTTGAACAAAGAGGAATAACAGCTGTTTGGGAGGCCTGTAATAACTTTAGGAAGAGTTATGGAAATTTGGGATTTAGATATGTGAATAATACACTTGTGGTTTGTTGATCAATTAATTAAGGCTGGAGAAAAAAAAAGTTGAAATGAGGACAATAAATTCTGGAGACACTCTGGGAATGAAAGGAAGTCAAAGAACTCTGAGATTCTGTAAAATTGTGATAGCAGAAAAAAACTCCATAAAATAATTGTATGCACTTTGGGTTTCTGGATGTGGGAGAATAGGCGGATCCAAATGTGGCTGACTAAGAGAGAGAGAGAAAGAGAGGAAGAGGGGGGATGCTTCAGCTTCAGGCCTCAGTGATAAATAACAAGATTTCTGTGCACTAAAAGAAAATGTGGAGAAATCACCTCTAAGCGAATGAGGATATGTGAAAACAGATGAAAAGGTAATATGAGGGTTCAAAATAAGAGGTCATTGCAAACTCTGAGCAAAGATTTTGTAAGAGGGGTTGTATAAGGCTGTACAAGACATCACAGTGGAGTAGAATCATACTTGCCATGGGCTGTAATACTACAGAAGTGCCATAGTGAAGGGAAGAAATAAAGATAATCTGACCACTTCATTATGCTCTGTCTTCTCAGAGCCTGTGTTTATAATACGGGGTAGGTTTAAAGTTCATGAGAAATGCGCCACACAGGGGAATGATTTGGTTGTTGCATATTTTTGTTAATGTTCTCATAAAAGATGCTGCTACTGTTTCAAAACAGAATTTTGGAAATAAAATATGCAATTACATGTTTGTACATAGTGAGTCATTGCACTATGGAAATAGAAAATAATATGTGCTTCATCAATAGACATCCCTGTTCCAAGCCATTCCAGTCTGGTTGATCCTTCACCTTCTTAGCTGTATCTGTTTATATTCCATATGCATCACAGTGTTCACTTTTACAACTAATTTATTTATTATGTACAACAGGATATGCTAGAATTTAAGCAATTTTAAATAGAATAATTATCATGGTTTATTGTTATATATTTTGTTAAATGTCTTCTTTGTTTGGATGGCTGATATGTGTCTTGCAGGAACATAACAGTCTCTACATGCCTTGTAACCAGTAATGCTACTCATTATCAAAACTTCTTCTTCTATATTGACTTCAAAGGACTGGAGCAGTGCATAGCAACTATTGTGATTTTCTCTTCTGGCATCTTTGGTACTATCCTGAAAATCTTCAGTTCCCATGCACAGGAGTGAAATACCTTCTGTTGGCAAACATGATATAAAAAGTTTCTGCAGCCAATGCTTGAATCTCAGAAACATTCAGAGTATATTGTACATAAGATCAGCAGGCAGGACTCCCATTAGGGCTAGCTGTATTCCTTGGGAGAAGACTGTGGCATGAGACATTGCTATGTGTGAGAAGTTCAACTTAGCCACCACTAAAAAAGGACTCAAACTAAAAGTAATGTACATGATTTCACAAATCTCCATCTCATGGAGGATGGGTCATTAAGGAATCTGTGCAATAGCTCCTTGCATTATCCTTAGCAGACTTTAGCTAGAAGAGACAAGATAAAGCTATCACAGTACAGGCATTAATCAAAGCTTCCTTCTACAAACTGTGCCCCTGTGATAGGATCTGTGGTTCATTGTATGCCACCTGCTCTCTCTGGATAGCCAGGAATCAAGGTATTATGAATCAGTGGATGATCATAAGTTGAAGCAGGAGAATCAGACCTTTACAGTCACCTCTGGGGATGAATCACAGGGACATTTGTCACAGGAACTGTGTCTGAGCATCAGAAGCAGTGCTGCAACCAGACAGCTGATGCAAACCAAACCACTGGATCCCAAAATGAAAGGTGAGCTTTCCTTCAGAGAGTCTACTACTTCTCAGTTTTCCATGGGATAAGGATGGATTATTGACCAAAGTTAAAACAAACTTGCAGGTATTCTCCTGCACCAGGTGGACCCACTTCAGTATCTGCATTATTATGCATATATGCTGTGCTGTAAATCCACTCTTGTAAGTGCAGTGCTACTGAACAAGGTCTAATGGCTGGACAAGGCCATGTGCTGGCCTCTCTTGATGAAGCACTACATCCGTTATGTACTTCTTGCAGGTTAACATAATCACTGCTTCTGGTGCAAGACAGCACAGACCACCTTCTGCTGGAGCTAAGGTATGTGGTGTATCTCCACCCCACTGCCCCCCCTGAAGGGGTGCTAATGATTCTGCAATCATGTTTCTGAGAGTGAAAAAAAATGAGATAGCACTTCAGTATAGTTCCCTAAGGTAATATCCCCTTTGGATAAATTCTCTGGATCATGAGGTCCTCTACATACTGGCTTGTAGCTCTTTTTCTCCTCCCTAGAAGTGATACTTGGGCAAGAAGGATAAAGAAACCTGTGTCACCCCCTTTATGGATTTTTTCTGATGGATGACATTTGTTTAGCCTGGAAACATTACAATTCTGTTCCATCTGCTAGAAATATACTCTTTTTAATGCCCTTTTAAAAAATAATTCTGTTAATAAAATGTTTTACCATTCCAGTACTATTTGGAATGGATTATAAAGCAGGATGGCCAACCCCTCATTTTAAATATGGTGTGGTCCTGCCGATGTTGTTGTTTGTCATCCAGTAATATATGTTGGGCAACAGAAATGCAGTAAATGAACTCTCGTACCACATATTCCAGAAACAGCAAAAGAGCAAAACATGCACATTCTTAGTCATTCAATAAAATGAATGGGCAGTAGCCATTCTGGACATGGAGTTACGAAAGGTCCAGTGTTCTCCATAATTTTCAGCCTTTCTCCAGTTCTAACTTACAAACTGGTTTTTAACAATGTGACTACTTGGAAAACATTTGAAATAATTTATAAATGATGTGAAAGAGCCCCATTTGTATCTCTCGAGTGCATTTCATTAGGAAGAATGGTCCTCATTTTGAGCATTAAGAAGTCCGTATTCCCATAGTTCCTTATTGAAAGGGTCCATTACATGTTCAGTATTAAGAACTTGTTACTGATGTCCATGGTAAATCATTATGAATCACACTGATTCATCAAAAGAATGTACACATTTTAATCATTCTGTGAGCTACCTAGTTGATGTTTCTCCCACATTATTAGAGGTTGTGTTAAACATTTTAGAGATGGATTGTTGAGAGATATAGCATCATCTGTAGTGTGTCAGTTCCCCACAATAGCCCTGTGGTTGGGCAGCATATCCATCCAGCATCAGCAGATAGATTTTTTTATAAGCTGTGCATTTCATATAATGTTATATTCTTATTTATGAATATATTTCTGGTGTGCTCATTTAGTGTATGGGGGCTGATGTTATAAGAGCACTAGATGGACACATCCTCTTAGTCCAATGTATGACATTATGATATGTATGATATGAACGGGCATGAAGTACATAATGGGAGCTGGAGATTTTTAGTGCTCTGCAAACATAGCTGTCATTCCTTTCTGTCTGCCTTTATTAAACAACTTGTATTCATAGATGAGTTTTACAGATCATTTCAATTGTCTCAAAACTATATTCAGGCAGTGCATATTTATCTGACAGATGAAGTGAAACTGTCCAGCTTAGGAATTTGGAATTGTCATAATGGAGCTATGCTAGCCTGGGCACTGAAAAATTCTTACTCATACTATACCTTGGAGTGCCCATGTACTCTGGATTGCCCCATTAAAATTTGATCAGCAGCTGGACTTCATATCTGAAAAGTCTTTCCAGCACTAAAACATCAAAGACTGCAGCTGTGTGAGTCTTACTGCCTGCGTGGTTGACATGTTTTAATTTTTGTCATTAGTAAAGTGGAATTGAATGGTTACATGAATCACACCCCCTCTCTGGATAAGCCAGCTGCTTTAATCTTTGCTGAATCATACACAAACAACCTCCAGTTCTGTTAAATCCAAAGACAGTATTAGGCCTTGGATTTAGTTACTTTCAAATCTGTTGTATATAACAACCAAGTTACTGAGTCCAGGCAAGTGCAACAGATGCTGTCTGAGTACAGCTGTTTAGAATCCAAAAGTGACAGCTTTATGATACGAAAACTTCTGGAGTCTAAATATGTCAGACAGTGTTTTTTTGCTTGATATTCAGAAACATTAAGCAGAACCATATTTTCATTGTTTTAATACCACACTTTCTACTATTTCAAAATTCACAGAGAATATCTGAATTTCATGTGCCATACAGCTATGTTTATAATGTTTGGCACCATAGTCAGTTGCCAGCTGTTGACTTTGCTGTGTATCATTCTCACTTTAATTGATGAGAGTGTTTAGTCTCTCAGTGACAGTTAAATGTGGTGAAAATCCAAAAGGTCAGGGGCTTTAAAGCTGCAGTGGATATCTCCCAATCCACACTATTATTTAGGCATAAACATTGTAAAAGCTCCGAAAATGGTGTCTTTCTCAGTGCTCAGTGATATAAATAATGAA